>NW_021134995.1:0-141824 GCF_004193835.3 Ostrinia furnacalis
AATATCCTCAACTATGCCCAAAAAAAATCTTAGCCTTTTATTGTACTGTTTAGTACCTCAAAAATGAAAAATGAAAACCTCATTTTCGCCATTTTCCCTGTTACCCGGCCTTAACGTGAGACCAGGAGCTTATTGTTCAGTGGCGCTACAGGCGAGCGCTAAAGTCAACTATTCCAAAGACAGCAAAAAAGTAACAACGTGTTGGTACTTACCTTGGTAACAAAGTAGGCAGCCACGCCACGTTGCTGAAAGCCGACAAGTGGGGCGAATTGACCCGAGCCAGTTCGGAGACCCCGCCCGATTTGCCCAAAGGCCCCACACATTCCACCCGCCACATGATCAACTCAGAACATAGACCACCGGCGGCTGTGTCGTCATCTGGCTTGTGGGTCTCTCTGTCACTATCTGCAAAAGATGACCAACGTAAAAACATGAGATACTTTGCATTACTTCATCATCATCATTTCAGCCATAAGACGTCCACTGCTGAACATAGGTTGGTTGGTTGTCTAATGACGCATCCAGCGCCTTTCTGCTACATTTATGAGTGGACCTTGAGGACGTCATACGCTGCGCTTTTCTGTATGTGGCCTCCACTCCAGAACCTTGCTGCTACTATAATACTATTACTACTGCTACTAGTCTACTATTAATTAAGATTATGCAATTAGACACTGTAATAATTACCTGATATGTTATGATGGCTAGTCGTAAGCAATAATGGTAATACTGGATGGCATGTGATGTCATTAACTCTAAATCTATGGCCGGACGCTCTTGAGGCATGTCCTATAGATAGCACCTGAAGCAAGATAAAAATTATTACCAAATGTCATGATTATCTATACTTATAATAAATCTGTAGAGAGGTCAATTCTGTACATGAAATATATTTTCAAAATAACTATCTGGGGGTGATTAGTGATCGATACTGATGTCAAAAATGCAATCAGTAAAATTTTTGTCTGTCTGTCTGTATGTTCCTTATAGAAACAAAAACTGCTCAACGGATTTTGACGAAACTTGGTACAATTATTCTTCATACTCCTGGGCAGGTTATAGTATACATAGGAATTCCCGCGGGAACGGGAATTAGCGGGAAAATCCTTTTGTATGAAAAATCTAAACCGCTTAAGTTAGACGCTTGAAATTTGGCATGCAGATACCTTCGTTAACTTAAAGCTCAGTTACAATAGGATATTGCAAAATTCCCACGGGAACGGGAGTTAGCGGGAAAAAACATTTGTATGAAAAAATCTAAACCGTGTAAGATAGATGAAGGGGGTAAAACGGGATCCACGCGTACGAAGTCGCGGGCGGCCGCTAGTTCAAAATATAATATTCCACAAACCAATCTCAAGCTTATATTCTATAACTTACACCAGTCAAGGGTTAGTTTGAGTTTCAATTGAATTTTGAATGTCATTCTGTTTTCTACCACTTACCTGAGAGAACTTAGACTTATCATCAAACGTTAGCTGCCAGAGGTTAAGCGTGCCGTTAGTATGATTGGTGACCATGGATATGACGGGCGCTGAGTCTAAAACATCGCCCTCCTGATTTTCGCCTTGGTCCTCCGTGGCTACACTCATCTTCCTTTGCATTTCATTGTTGTTTTCTTCGCAAGCACCTAGGGATTTTGTAGGATTACTATTTACACATAAGATTTACATTTAAAATACAGTCCGAGTGACAGGCAAGCAATTTTCTAACGTACTTTCGTACGTTTATAACTGATAAATTTATTTCAATTTCATTGGTTAAACGTACCATTTTCTTGTGTTTCTGCATTTTCATCTGCTTGAGGCCACTCATTCTCATCTTTTTCCTCTTGTACACTAGCCAAAGGAGTCGTAACAGTTTCCCCTTGCTGTTGTTGTTGTCCTACAACAATATGGATGGTTAAACAAGATAATTCAAAGATAATCACTTTATGGAGCCATAAAGATTCATACAAGATAATCACTTAAAAACCATTTACATATCACCGCCCTGAGAATTTTACAGAACCTTAAAGGTGACATTGCTATGACCCGTGCGCGTAGCGAGCGAAACTTGTATGATGAAACCGTGTGATTTAATCATAATCATTTATTTATTATTTAACTTAGCGATCTATTACTTTTGAAAAAGGGTTAAAATTATAGGAGTAAACAAGATGTTACTTGTGGATTAAATAAAAATATTCATACACGGTAATTTGCTTAGGTATATCAACTCACCAGGTATCACAGGTTTAGTTCGGTGGCGCACATACAGCGGCTGGTATAACGCGGCGGCATGATATAACGCCGCGGGCGTACACATAGTGGTGGCGTCTCCTAACGGAAAAGCTGAAGGAATCCGAGCCGAGAACGACACTTGAGCCTGCCGGATCGCGCCGGCTTGTAACTCGTCTAGCCATTCGCACACCCTGTGGAGATGTTCCATTGTTAATACATTTTACAGGTAGGCATGTTGCTGAGTGGCAAAACCAGGCCATTCAACAGCTTTATGAGACCGAGGAATTCTTGTCTGCTTTAACTTGTATTTTATAACAGTCGGACCAATTCAACATACCAGATATGCAAAGTTTTGACTGTGCGCCAATTATTTATACTTGATGTTATTCGTCTTCAACACAAAGTAACTCCTCATGTACAGATAGATAAACGACGTAAGGACAAAATTTATACTGTTCCCTCAACTGCCTACTCTTTCACCAAGAGATTCTTTTTCTATCTAGGACCCTCTTTATACAATAAAATTAACGCCGAAACTTCCGTTATACCAACTTACATTTTTTGAATGTAAAAAAAGCTTACGATGCCTCCTTTTAACTAAAAGTTATGATCAAACTGAAAAGTACTTTCACACGCTCACTTAACGATGCTCATAAAATGTACAAACACGACTACTCTACACACAACTCTCTCTCACCACTCACACACATACACACACACACACACACACACACACACACACACTACAATAACAAATCCTAGTGTTCCTTTTCCTTTTTTAATTAGGTTAATTACTCTAATTAATAGTTAATACGCTGCCCTTGTAATCCTTGCCATACATCACTACCATGTCTGAGTCAATAATATAATATAATATCGGTTCTCTAATCCCAACTAATATTATAAATGCGAAAGTAACTCTGTCTGTCTGTCTGTCTGTCTGTCTGTTACGCTTTCCCGCTTAAACCTCGCAACCGATTTTGATGAAATTTGGCATAGAGATAGTTTGAGTCCCGGGAAAGAACATAGGATAGTTTTTATCCCGGTTTTTGAAACAGGGACGCGCGCGATAAAGTTTTTCTGTGACAGACAAAATTCCACGCGGGCGAAGCCGCGGGCGGAAAGCTAGTTAATTATAAATTGTGCCAATATCTGGGGTGGTGGGAGCCTGATGACCTGTACTACAGGTATGCAAATACCTATCACAGGCATCAGTCTCACCCAAACAACTTTGTTTTTGAATTGTAATTAATGTGCTTAAAAACTTGTGTCATTGTAATGTTTGTGATGAGAAAATAAATACTATTTAATGAACATTGTCACAATATTAAATTGATGCAGAAATCTAAAAATGTTGGATTTTTTTTATTTTATCCCTCACTCAGATAAACTTCTGAGAGTGAGTGAGATAGAATATATTGTAGGTGACTGAACTTGCTATTTAACCAGTATTCGTTGTGTACAACAACAATATGGTTTGAGTAGTTGCAGCGTCATATAACTATAAGCAGGCCTGTTCATCTTCGCGAGTTTATATCGAAAACAAAACACGCACGATTGCCCCCTACAAGAGTACTATTCGACAAGGCCTCACATACGAGCGAACATTGACTCACGCACGCGTATTCTTGTGTATGATGGAAAAAAATAAAGAAAATGGTGTACTAAATACTGTGCAGTATTTAACTGCCTAAATAATAATAAAAACACAGAATGTACTTTTTTAAGTTGCCTCAAGACACTGAGAGGTAAATAAGTAGTTAATATTATTCATGATAATTCATGCTAAATCATGTATTTCCTCCGCCATTTTCTGCAGATTGGCTCCTCACGTCACATCATTTTACCGAAGTCAGCCCTATAGCTTCGGCGCAGTACCGATCACTGACGTTTGTCAACAAAACTTCTGACAAACTTGCTTGACTCTTGAGACAAGCTAAATTACACCATATTGTTGACATTGAGCATACATTTTTTTAAATACCTTCGCGAAGTAAAACTTCTGTACGTAGTACTTATTATTATTCTGTGCTATAAGACACTCTGGAGACCATTTTTAAATAAATAAAAAAATATCTCATAAAAAAACTTACCATATAAGAAAGCTGCCATCAACAGGGTGTATCGAGAACAACAGATCCGGACTCTGGTGCCAATCCCTCAGTAGCGACTCGATCTTAGCATCCAAGGAATCGGGAAGGTGGGTGCAGGTGACGTCAGTCGCTATCGAGTTTATAGACGTCGTGTTGGACAGACTCGGGTGACTGTGGTTGCCACTACCTGTTGTAAAATGATTAATTGATTACCTTTGAACAAGTTAATACTGTGTTGATCTTTGGTTACATTTGGAAATCAACTATCATAGAGAGTAATTATAAACCACGGATATAATGTGAAACGTCGTTCAGTTTAAATTCTGATCACAAGAGATTGTATTTTTTTTTGTACTCGTAATAATGTCCAAAAAATGTTTGTAGGTAATTTTGTGTTTCTTTTGTCAGTTTTGTGAGTAGATTTGTAGCTGTATTTTTACTAAATAAGTAGTATTCTATGTACTGTAACTGTAGCTATTAATAAATAAAATAAATATAGTCTATCTGTTATAATAATAAATAAATGAGTCTGTATACTAACTTGATCTTGTAAGGCGTGTTTAGGGTATGAAAGTAATGTATTAAGTATCAATAATAATAGTATGTAATGTAATGTAGCTGGCAGTCGATGAATCGATACTTTACCTGGCTGCTCATCACTATTGCTGTTATCCTCGGACTGAGCTTTAGTCAAATGATGGCTAGGCCGTCTATGTGCCTGTCCTATGGCAGCATGGAATGGGCAGAGAAGCTAAATATTACGAAGCGCACGAACACTTTATGTAAGGCCTATCCCACACTAGAGATTTTCGTCCAGTTGTGGCAATATACATAGTATGCATACCTTACCACGTGCTTTTTAATCTTATTGCCTTGTCTTAAGATCCAAGTCAGCTTACTGACGCTCAAAAAACGCTAGTGTGGGGACTCTAAGCTCAACGGCTTTTACGCAGCAGCTCGTTATAATGACTCGATTACACTAAATACAACAACAGTAAATACCATATTATTAGTAAATAACACAAGCGCAGTAATATTAGGTTAGATCAATAACAGGTTATATTCTAAGCAGTATAATAGTTTCGCCAAATATTACCCAAAGCGTCTGATAAAAGTTGTATAGAACATACTTGTCTCGTTTTCCCCTTCTGGATGTGCGGTGTGGTCGGAACCTGAACCAGCTTCATCCGTTTCTTCTTTATCTAATATCTGTAGAGAAATTAAATTATTAGGACGTGGAAATAGATACAACGGTAATTAATCAGGGTTAGGTTGATTTTGACATCATCAACAATAATAAAACAACGCAATGTTTCACTCAGTGAAATCAAGTATTCATAAAATTCATATTTCTTTCTAATCACAAAACCGATTTTAACAGCTTGACATTTTAATAAAGAAAAGTACAAAATAGTCTCACTATAGGTATAGCGAACTGAGTTAGTGCCTGAGGTATAGTTCCAAAATACTGAACTGTCCTATGCATGACATTGACAGTGAGGCGCCACCGTCAATACCGGATCGCTGGTTCCGATTTTTGCCATGTTGGAAACCATATAGTTGAACGATGGTAGCGCCCACCTGTCATTGAGTTTGGTGGGACAGTTCAGTGTGGGTCATCTATATTGGAGCGGCACGGGATGACATTCTGACAATCTGAAGTCTCACTGACGTTTGACCGTCACTAAAACACCCTCTCATGCCGCTCGCATACCTCAGGAACCGATTCAGATAAGCGCTACACGTATAATAAATAAAATTAGATGCAGCACATTAATGTCATTGGTTATTGACAGATCACGTGAGACCTTTGTAAAAGATAATAAAACACAAGTAAACCAACCTTTTTAGTGAGGTCGTGCAGTATAGCCTCCGCTTGGCTAGTGAAGTGCATCTCCTTGTTGTGCAACCAATGCAGTATGAAGCGACCGCCTCCCGCCAACGAAGGCACAAGCGGGATGTCTGTTTCTGCGTTTATTGACGCGGCGAGGTGGAAATGAAGGCCTGGATTGGAGAAATCGCCTGTATCACTATTATAGAAGAACTATTCCGAGATTAACCCGTAATCGGACAATAATTTTCAAAGTTTTTTGGCCACACAGTTAGGCGGATCCCGTACGTAGTGGCGAAGATCGATTTAGCGAAGTACGTTTTAGTGAAAAACATTCATGTTGGTACGCTGGAGCGAAAGGCTACTGAAGCGAAACACTCGCGGCCGAAAAAGTAATTTTGATGACCTAGAAGACCTTCATTTTGATTTATATGAAATGTTTATTATATTAAATTTTTAATGATAAAAAAAATAAAAACATATTTTGACTCGGAAATAACATGTATTTTCATGAAATTAAATTGTTACTAAATGTCATTGATCAACAAATAAACTTTTAATATAAATCAACACTAAGCTCTCTTAGGTCAGCAAAGTTATTTTTCGGCCGCGAGTGTTTCGCTTCAGTAGCCTTTCGCTCCAGCGTACCATCATGAGTGTTTTTCGCCAAAACGTACTTCGCTAAATCGATCTTCGCCACTACGCACGGGACCCCAGTTAGGCCATAGATTCAATATAGTATGGTTACTAGATTGCAATAATGGGCGTTGGGATTCGCAGTCATAATTTTATTACCCTAATGTCCAATATTGTCTGTTTGAGAGTTAAATTGCATTAGGTGGGCACTGTGGGCAGCTTAAAATTCGATACATCTAAACCAAATACTATGATTCCTCAAAGTTGACAATAGTAGAAAGTCCACTAAAGATTAGAAATATCTCTATACGGAACGTGTACCGTTATTATTTTGTAGTATATTGATTCAGATATGACTATATTCTAATACTTACAGAACGAGTGTAATTATTGTATCTAGGCGGACTGATTGAGTCACCTAATTTAATTAATAGAGTGAAAGAGGTCACAAGCAAATAAACTTATAATCTCAATCGTCTACTGTTATCATCAAAGAGGACAGTACATCAGACTATACCATTCCATTTGTTACAAAATCGAACCTATTACGTATAATCAGGCCTGTTCATCTCCGCGAGTTTACATCGAAAACAAAACACGCACGATTGCCCCCTACAAGAGTACTATTCGACAAGGCCTCACATACGAGCGAACATTGACTCACGCACGCGTATTCTTGTGTATGATGGAAGAAAATAAAGAAAATGGTGTACTAAATACTGTGCAGTATTTAACTGCCTAAATAATAATAAAAACACAGAATGTACTTTTTTAAGTTGCCTCAAGACACTGAGAGGTAAATAAGTAGTTAATATTATTCATGATAATTCATGCTAAATCATGTATTTCCTCCGCCATTTTCTGCAGATTGGCACCTCACGTCACATCATTTTACCGAAGTCAGCCCTATAGCTTCGGCGCAGTACCGATCACTGACGTTTGTCAACAAAACTTCTGTCAAACTTGCTTGACTCTTGAGACAAGCTAAATTACACCATATTGTTAATGACATTGAGCATACATTTTTTTAAATACCTTCGCGAAGTAAAACTTCTGTACGTAGTACTTATTATTATTCTTCTGTGGTATAATGCATAGTAGCAGGCCTGTTCATCTCCATAAGAAGGCATCGAAAACAAAACACGCGCGGCGTACCTGCCGGCGGGATTAATCCACAAAGGATTCACGAGCGAATAGTGAGTGACGTACGCGCGCGTACTCTTCGCCTATTGTAAAAAAGTTATTCGCTATGGAAAGAAGAGAAAATATGCGCGTGGTGCGCTAGATAGCGACACAGTAGCTTCTTGTAGCAGTCAGCCCTATCGCATCGGCACAGTACCGATCACTGACGTATGTAAACGAAATGGTGCTCGACTCTGAGACAAGCTAAATTACACCATATTAATTGAGTAGTTTTTTATTTAATACAAAATAAACTTTCTGTGCGTAGTACATATTATTATTCTGTGATAAAGTCCAGTCGCCGAGCACACTCACTGTGGCTGTCCGTCGCACAGTCGCGACAGCAATATAATTACGCGTGAGCGAAAAGGATGGGTAGCTTGGGGTCATTGTACGAAATTCTATGTGCTCGGCAACCGGACTTTAGTAGCTTGATGTGCCGCCAACTGAACTCAACTCACCTCCCGTGTAAGAGCTGGAGTGGTAAGGATTGTGGAAGTCGTGGGCGCTGTACGTGGAAGGCAGAGTGGGTATGGGCGCGCCCGGCTGTTTGGACGACTGCGCGTTCCGTCTGATATGGAAACATGTCCTGAAACATTAGTGCTGAGTTGACAAATAAATGTTGATACCCAAATAATAAAGAAACAAACTTAAAATAGGATAAGTGAGGTTTGGACTCGGGCGTTAAAGGTACACGTTCTTTACTCTCCTTCCATCTCTTTCCAGAAATTCGCCTTCACTCCGTCTTATTTTAATCGCCATCATGTTCAGAGACCTCGGGTATTTACGACTGATGAGCTTTGTGCTAATTATTGGGCAAAGGAAAGTATTAATTGAAGATCCATATCCATACAATGGTGTTATTGAAGGACAAATCTGCACAGTAGCAACTCGTCCCGACAAAATACGCCTGTGATGTCACTTGCTAGATAGGTACAGCATTTAATGTGCTAAAGCTGCTGCATAAACAGGTGCGCGGCGGGAACATAATAGCACACACCTATGACGTCATGGTCTGTGACGTCACAAGCCAGACACCGCACTCACTTCATTGCTTGAGCCGCTGCATGAACCGGTGCTTATGACGGTGCGTGGCGCGCTGGCGGCGCGGCGGCGAGCGAGCGTGAGCTGGGACGCAGCCGCCCCATTCGTCGTCTGGCAGTAGAGTCATAGCTCGAGCCTGTGACGTCACAGCTAGTTACCGCACTCACTTCATGTGCTTAAGCCGCTGCATGAACCGGTGCTTATGACGGTGCGTGGCGCGCTGGCGGCGCGGCGGCGAGCGGGCATGCGCTGGGACGCAGCCGCCCTACTCGTCGTCTGGTAGTAGAGTCATAGCTCACGTCTGTGATGTCACAGCTAGTTACCGCACTCACTTCATGTGCTTGAGCCGCTGCATGAACCGGTGCTTATGACGGTGCGTGGCGCGCTGGCGGCGCGGCGGCGAGCGAGCGTGAGCTGGGACGCAACCGCCCCATTCGTCGTCTGGTAGTAGAGTCATAGCCCACGTCTGTGACGTCACAGCTAGTTACCGCACTCACTTCATATGCTTGAGCCGCTGCATGAACCGGTGCTTGTGGCGGTGCGTGGCGCGCTGGCGGCGCGGCGGCGAGCGAGCGCGAGCTGGGACGCAACCGCCCCATTCGTCGTCTGGTAGTAGAGTCATAGCTCACGTCTGTGACGTCACAGCTAGTTACCGCACTCACTTCATGTGCTTGAGCCGCTGCATGAACCGGTGCTTATGACGGTGCGTGGCGCGCTGGCGGCGCGGCGGCGAGCGCGCATGCGCTGGGACGCAACCGCCCCACTCGTCGTCTGGTAGAAGAGTCATAGCTCACGCCTGTGACGTCACAGCTAGTTACCGCACTTACTTCATGTGCTTAAGCCGCTGCATGAACCGGTGCTTATGACGGTGCGTGGCGCGCTGGCGGCGCGGCGGCGAGCGGGCATGCGCTGGGACGCAATCGCCCCACTCGTCGTCTGGTAGAAGAGTCATAGCTCACGCCTGTGACGTCACAGCTAGTTACCGCACTCACTTCATATGCTTGAGCCGCTGCATGAACCGGTGCTTATGACGGTGCGTGGCGCGCTGGCGGCGCGGCGGTGAGCGCGCATGCGCTGGGACGCAACCGCCCCACTCGTCGTCTGGTAGAAGAGTCTCGGCCCACACGCGGCAGATGTTGTCCACGCATGACGTCACTAGCACGTTGCCGACGCTGCCCCTGAGATGAACAGAAATTCAGGATTACTAAATAGCCACGATAGCCGAACGGTGATGGGGTCGGAGTGGCCTACTCGAGATCCGAGGAACGCGGGTTCGAATCCCACCGCCGCTCGACTGTTGTGGTGAGCCCACTCGTAACACAAGCTTATTTAGCTTAACACGAGGGGCTAACGGGACTATTAGTAACTTAGGCAATACAAATAACTAATAATCTTTAAAAAAAAAGTGTTCTCCAACAATACCCAAGGATCGTTTGCAGTTTTCAAGCAGTTGAAGCAAGATGAAAAATAATTTCGAAATTAGGAGTAACAGCATTAATATCAATCAATCATATCAAATCATTTATGAAATTCTAAAAGTAACATTTATTAATGTCGAGACACTTACTTGGGCATGTATTTGCTGGTTTTGCGCCATGAAAGGTGGGTGACAGCCCGCGGATGTGCTACGTAAATGAACGTATAGTTCAACTCCTGCTGGGAATGGTCGTTGTGAGTCTGCTGATACAATACTAGAACAAACAAAAACAATATTGTAGTTGTTACAATGAGGCATTTTGGACTTCAAAAACTTTAGCTGTAGCAATATTGCCGCAACACAGTCTTATTACTAGCGCGGAGGGTAGTTGTCAATCTCGCCTACCAATGTACTACATAAATTTTTAACATGTACCTTATTTAACATCACGATTGTGTTTTGGACAAATAAAGTTATTATTATTTCTTTATTCATTTTTATTTTTTTCTTTTTACAATGTACCTAATTATCAAAAAAAAACATAAAAACAAAAATCTTAAAAATAGTTAACCCGCTGGCAGCGGAGCAGGGCCATTATTATTATTATTATATAAAGTTAAAATTCAAATATTTCGTAAGCCAGCCTAAGCGGATTTTTCAACGCGAGCGCAATACGAAATAGCATTACGTCTGTTGCCACCAACAAAGAGTAGAAAGAAGGTAAAAAGAGTAAAAATGAGCTCGCTATCGCTCTTATTTTATGTACACGAAGACCGCTCATTTAAACATCCCTATTTCATACCTCTTTGGCGGTGGAAAATGGGCTTTAAGGAGTAAGAGTTTGTATTAATTTAACATTGAAACATTCGGTCCTTTATCCAAAATATTGACATTACGAGACAATGGCGAAATAAATAAAAACCTTATCGCTTGTTGCTGTACTACGAACACGGACAAGCACCTATTTACAACTTATCACTGTCCTTTATTTGCTACGTAAAACTAGTGCCAAACAAAGTATATTACTATGTAAACAATCAACAGTGAATCAGAAAAGTAAAGCCGCTGTCACGTGCAAAGTTTAGAGCCTTATTAGTTGTAGGTAAATATTTGATAAACCCATTAATATAGTTTATTTTTTGTTTATTAAAAGTACATAGTTATGTAGAAGAAAAAGGATATAGAAGAATTAACTATAAGGATATACTGCGTATCTTTGGACTAAATCACAGACTGACACACTTCATTTATCGGTCTAGACAGCGCAAACAAACTATTTGCTATAAAATTGCTGTTCTCGTACGTTACTCTATGAAAGTTGGACATTAATCGTTCCTTTTTTGGCTGCAAGCCAGCTTTAATGGTACAGGGAATGTCCTAGATCTGAAGTACCCTGACTCATTTTATTACCATAATTATGATTTGTTTGCATAATTTTAAATATCTAAGTAAGCATAGTATAGATCGTACCATCCACGAAGACGCGCCCCACCATTCTTTCGCTAATGTTTGAATGTTATCGATACACGCTAATCGCTAATCCATGAGTGCACATGCACACTACTTGGATTGCTTGGATCAAACTCCCTGCACCCCGCCCTTCCCTCGACCAAAAATTGGTGGGGCGCGATCTATAACTTTAGTTTACAATATTGCTTGCGTTATAACTACACCAGACGTGAGGGTTAGGTAATCCTAAACGAAATGAATCGAAAAACAAAAGAAGTACAGTTAATATTGTTTAAGGCCGGCAGAAAATTCACCGTGCTGTCGACCGACCGCCCGAATCAGTTGCAACTGCTCGAGCGGTTCGTGTATGTGCGTCCATAGAACTCTGCAGTTCACTGTGCAGTCGCAGCTTGAAGCTGTCGACCCTGACTGCTTCAAGCGGTCCGTGTATTGCCGGCCTAACGCAGTAGTTTAAAAAAAAGTAATATGACGTAACGACCGCATAACCCTAAAATATAAATAATGGGCAAATCAAGCCGGCCGTATAAGTTTATTACCTTTGTTCTGGTACCAGATTTTAACGAGTCTGTCGTTAATGCCGGAGGTGGCGAACAGCACGCCGTCTGGTGAGAACGCGAGGTGGTGGGCCGGTGTCGCCGTGTGGCACTGCCACACGCATATCCAGCCCTGAAAGAAACATTTATGACTTTAGACTAAGGGCCCTCCTGCCACACTTTCTTTACGGCACTTGCCAATGTTTGTCTCAAAGCGCTGGTGATAGATAAGAGATAAGGAGACATGTAAGGGCTACCTTTTTTTTTAACTGTATTTGACGTCCAAAGTTGCCACCAGTGGTCAAAAGTGAATAAAATGTTTTTAATTTGATTTGACTGGCGGATTACAAGCGTTTTCAAAGCGGAGCGGCCACGTTTTCGCTACGCTTAAACAACGCTTGCAATCCGCCAGTCAAATCAAATTAAAAACATTTCATTCAATTTTGACCTGAAATATATTTATATTGCAATGTAAGTAAGTAGCCCCTATTTCAACCACTTAAGATGCTACAGTGCAGTGTAGTGTGTGAAACATTATTGTACAGTCGACCTCACATCTTTTCATTTCAACCAAATTCATATCGCCGAAAATTATTGCAAAATACCTATTACACTCAGGGTCAAATAGTTTGTGACACCCAAAGTAGCCCAGAAGTTCGCAACAGGTTTTTTCTACAAGTGAATTGAGGTTGTGCTGTCAACTTTTTGGCCACTTAGGGTGTCACGAACTAGGTATTTGACGCTGACTGTACAACTACATAAAATGCAGTTGTGTTTTGATTGCAAATGTTTTGTTTGCAAAACGTCGTGCATACTGAATAAGTTTTTTTGGAAGTCTAATTATATGCAGTGAGGACGAATGGTGCATGTTTTCATAACCAATTAGTGCATTTCGTACATTTGATGCAATATTCTGCAGTTTGTCATGTCTGTTATATCTCCTCGAAATCAAAATATTATGTGCTTATGTAATGTTTGGATGTAGTCTACTTCATGAAAGCCAATAATGTGTTAGTTAACAAGGCGACATGGTTAATTGACTATACATATTGTGATTATTAACTTTTTTAAATTATGAATTCTTTAGCGCCTAAGAATATTGCAATATTGAAATATACACCTTTCCATTCAATCCGCGTGCGGATTTCATCACGGACACGGGATCGCTCCGCATGCGTTATACTTGTATGAAAAGGACACTTGCTGGTGTGTCACGCATGCGGGACAATCCCGCGTCCGTGATGAAATCCGCACGATATTAAAAACACGTTAAATCGATGTAGTAACTGTACTGTAGCAAGCTAAAAGATTTTTTGCAGACGACCTTCGGATTATTTAGATAAATATTTGCAGAAACCTAACATTATCACAAGATTCCGAGCGAGTTTATAAAGAAATTGAGTTAGATATCACTGAGATAAGACAGTGCCAGTGAATAATTGCGCGTCCGAGCGAGTAAATAAACAGTTCGCCGTAAATATTCCGACTCGTGCGCAGATCCGACGCAGGATCATTGACATATCATCTTATCCAATGAACCATTATTGTTGACTTATTGACTATTGATTGATGAGAAATTGTAGAGGCAACATACGAACGTTTCACTGAAAAATTATCAGTTATTTTACTAAGATAGTTTTTATTTACATAGTAACTACGATAATTATGTAATGTAAATATTGCTTAAATTATAATTCGATATACATGTGAAGGGTACAGGGAAAAAAGATCATTGTCCAATGTCTCATTGATCTCTATTTTCCTGTACACAACCAACGTATCAATAAAGATATTCAAAATTAAATTACTACTGAAGTGCGCTACTTTAGAATTTGTTATTGGGCAATTTAGTGGAATAAGAGCTATAATAGAGGTTCCCCATAGATAATGAAATAGATAACAGAGGCGGAATGCATTGTTGAATCTGTTATCTTATCAGTCATATTATGCCTTTACAATGTGGAAGTTACTCACGGGCTCTTCTTCCTCTTGTTGCTTTGGTTTTTCATCTTTGTCGCTTCCACCGATTTGAAATGTGACTCCGGAGCTTGCTGAAATATAAGGCAAAAATTAAAATATTGCTCATATCTGCGTAATTAATGTCTAATAAAGTTATCTTGTGAATAGCCTTGAAAAAAGTAGATACGATTTCTATAGTTTCAAATTACATCTCAGATCTCTTACTAGATATGCCCTATGAAACTAGTAGCTTTATTTTGTACTTTTCGCTTTAAAAACCCATTAAAAAGAGCTTAAACAACAGCGACATTGCATTGATCATATCGTGAAATAAGGAACAATTGGTTTCCAACTTTAAATCAAAAGTCACCTTGGAATTAATTCACATTTCGATGTGAGCGATGCCCGAGAACGATCATCGTGTAATAAAGATTACGAAACGTGTATGATGGCCACGTCAAGATGAACGGAAATATCTTTCGATGCCATTCCGATAATATTGAAATTGGCTGCGATTTCGTAAAAATATTAAAAACAATAAACATTTACATATTCAATGCAGTTTAATTTAATCGAGTTCAATAATAATCATTAGTTAATGATGGTCTATTTACGAATGAAATGAACCAGAATACTGTTTGATCGCAATCAATCAAAATGTTATCAATAAAACCAAATAACGCAACGTTAGATAACACACGCCAGTAGTGTATTGTTTGAAATTATTATAGCGTTTCATAATTATACGGGCGTTTTCAAAGGCGTATAAATGGTAGTATTGTAGTTTGTTTAAACTAAATTAGAAGTCTAATTACTTTGATATCCGTAACTTTTCTAATCGTACTTATGAGTACCTAACTAAGACGAAGGTCGACGCGAAGATACCGGTCTACATCGTAGATACCTGCTAGTATTTAAGCTGTTTAACTATGTTATCTACTTTCACGCGCGCTGTGCACGGGAGTTTACCGTAAAGATCGGCCATGGCCGAAATCACTCAAATGCACCATCTTTATCCACTCTCTCGGTGTACACTGTAAAACCTCCATCAGTCAAAAGCTTAATCCATTAGCTCTAAGGGTGTTTTAATATCGTGCGGATTTATTAAGCGTGACACCCGTAAGTGTCCTTCTCGTACATGTATTTATTGTAATCCGTAGAATAGGCACGCGGGACAATAAATACTCGCATGAAAAGCTTGTACAATCCCGCGTCCGTGATGAAATCTGCACGATATTAAAACACCGTAAATACGTACGCTGACTGTCATCCTGATAAAGCGACGCCTGGTGCCAAAGTTGTAAAATCTTGCCGCCCGTCAGAAGCCTAGTTCCCTCGAGATTCCATGACAGCGCGGTGATGGGCCCATCCGCCACTAGCTTGCCAGTCTGCACCCAGCGATACTCCAGACCCTGCCAATCAGTAACAGCCGTATTCACAAACGATACTTGCTTACGTGAAGCGGTAACGCTATGCGAAGTCGAACGCACAGCGCTGAATAAACCTCTGTGATTGGTTCATGTGTGTCACTCCGCCACTCAAGTATTATCAAAAAATAAGTTTTTGGGACCCTGTGCGTCCACGCGGACTATAAGACCTCATAGTAATGTTTGTGAATACGGGTGTAAGTCACATGACGCAAGAAATTGAAAAATAAACGTAAGGATACGCGTAGAGCTCACTTTTGTCCAGCAGAAATTGATCAATTGAAGTGACAGATTCGCGCCCGCAATGATTATGCGGCACTATTATAAAGTGGTTTAGGTAACAACTAGATAATACTGCACCGGGAGGATACACATTATTATTATTAATAGTCTGCCTGCATTCAAATAGATTGCTACATTGCTACAACAGTGGAAAATAATTAAAACATCCTAGGTGTGTGTGTGAAAAATATGAACAAAATGATAGTGCATTGCATTATTTTATTCATGCATTCAGAAGTCAAATCTCAATTTCTCAAATACGAAAAAGTATAGCTGTTATGTCCCACCTAAAATGATGAACCGATTTTGATAGACCTTAGGAAAAGACCTAATAATCACTTTGTCATCAATTTTTTTAATTAAATGGGTGAATGTTATGTTGTCTGTGTATATGTTTATCTCTGAGCCTCATAAAATTATATTACAACTTAAATAATCAAAAGCAATAGTATGTAGAAATATCAATTTATCACATTTTTCTAATTAGGCCATAACTAATGACGCAAGTGAGGGTCGTTACGATGCATTGTCTCTTTAAGAGCTATTCATTACTGCGTGACAGATTGAGATATATGCATATCATTGAGAAATAGCATTTGTAAGCTAAAGGAAATTTTCATATTTTACATACAATTTTTGAACCACTTCTGATCAGGACTGAATACAAAATTAAAACTAAATTACCCAGTCATTAAATACCATCCAATGGCCTAGTATTCCAAATATAACCAGGCAAAAGTATTGTAACAAAATCAACAATTCCAATTAAGGCCGGGTAACAGAGAAAATGGCGAAAATGAGGTTTTCATTTTTCATTTTTGAGGTACTAAACAGTAAAATAAAAGGCTAAGATTTTTTTTGAGCATAGTTGAGGATATTTTCTAGGGCTATTAACGGATGGAAACACGATTTGATGAAGTTGACTCGATAGAATAAATTCCCAAAGTTACCTCTATTCGTTTTCTAATAATGGTTTTATTTTTAAAATAAGCGATTTGAGATTCTGAATCTTTTACTAAACTAAAGTTCAGAAATAACTTGAGGGCTTTTAACGGATGAAATTTTTATATTGCGTCTTATTTAGTTACTATGTTAAAAAATGTGGAAAAAATCGCCCATGACGGCTTGGACAATCTCAATCAGTCGCGCGGTGGCGCTTACGGAGGACGGACGCGTGCCAGTTTTTTGGACGTGACAGTTCTCGATTTGTCAATATTTTTGACAATGATGACTTTGATGAGTCACAGTATAATAATACCAGTGTTACTGGAGAAAGCTAAAATTTTTGATACGTACCTATACTGATTAATGTTATTAACCACATGCAAAGCTTCGTGAATTGCAACAACTATAATTAAATTTATTATCCAAGCTCTAAATAATCGCTACTAAGAGTAACTTATCATAAAAAAAATCCAATCGCTCAAGCTCCCAATGGCCTACCGATAGGTCGGGTGACGTAATCTTGAAATTCTTTAAGCCGGCGCAGAACTTCCAGAAGGTCGGGCGACGCCACGGCCACTTTGAACAGTGTTTACTTCTGCAGTTATATTTTATATTTATTCGATTCTAGAATATATTCCCAAAAAGTCTGAAAGGTGTTTTAATTTGTATCACTTGGATATGATTTCTATTAGAAAGTGTTGTGAGTGTGACGCTTGAAAGGAAGGAAGTCAACCTAACCTAACCAACTGCGTATTTCTATACTGTGTAGCTGGAAATTGTGGCGGGAGCTCTTTGACGCGCTGTTTTCGGCGAAGAATTGCGCGCGCAGATTTTGACAGCGCGAAATACCTACTTTAGAAGAAATACCAAGCCTTAAATGCTTCAAACTATACTAATTGACTCCTATCAACTTTGTTGGAAGTAATTTAGCATTGTGTATTTATACACACTGTTTTAATATTTATGTAATCTACTTTACATTCTACACTAACAATAATGATTAACAGAAAAACTCTAGGAAAGTACCAGACACCAAAAATAATTACATAATACATCAAACAACACTTTATAATAATAAACTTTTTTCTTTCATGAAAGAGTTCATTGAAATTTTCAAGTCAGACAATAATTCACATAGTAGTAAAAGAAATTGTAATAATAAGTATAACCAGAGAGAGTAATATTTCAGCATAATTTTGAAATCATTATGGCTAGCTGAATATTTCAGTGTTGTAAACACCACATTAAAATTTGTATTTATGCCTGTAATATAGTAACTTATCAGCAATCAATTATCTGCAAAGGCGTAATCTCTGTGCTATCTTATTCACTTAAATATTGTTATCTTTCTTTATAGACATAAATAATAATATCTTCACATTTGAGTGATTCTATAGTTTTGTTCAAAAGAATAATCACTTACGAATTCAGGTTTATAATGCAAACAAACAATTAATTAAACTTCAAAACTACAAAACAAAATAAAAATTTACTTTAAATTACAGTAAATTTACAAAACTGGTTTCCCTATTAATTTATTACTTGTTTTAAAAAACCAGCTCTTTCAAGAGGTACAATCACATTTAGTGTAATAAAAATTGTTATTCAATCAAGAAAAGTGCTTAAATTGAATTACATAACACAAAATAAATACTTACATGAGTGGTAGCAGCAGAATGGATGAGTGGTGTGGGTTCAAATATGCACACTTCAGCTCCGTAGGCCGCAGCTATCTTCCCCGTGTCCGTGCTGCAGTCCAAAGAGCCAATGCGCACATAGCCGTGGATAGCTCCAGGGATAATTTGAACTCTTTCAAAGTTTGAGGCCAATATCACTATGTTACATCCTGCTGCGTAAGCCTAAAATTATCAAAATTTAGTCTAATTTATAGTACCAATGTTTCTGTAAAAATAGGTTCTAGCATTTATTATATCAAATTACTTTCACTGAACAAATGCTGTAACTTTCAACATAGGAATGCCAGTCACCTCAATAATATTATTTCAATTCAAGGGTAATGTTAATTTTCTTTGGTAAAAGTACTAATGAAACAAAACAGAAGATAATAAATGTAAAGGGAAACAATGGTCCATAAAAACTATTCAAGATAAACAAAGGCTTGTTATGATATTGTTATTTAAATAACTTTAAAGGTGTGAGCAAAGCAAATCAGTGTCCAAGGAAACTGATCTTTAATACTGTGTAGCTAATGCAATGAAATAAGGTTGAATGAATAGACAAACAGCTAGAGATAATAGTGACCAAACGAAAATTGTTCTCTGCTTATCAAAGTAGGCTAAATTAGATTTTCCTGTCAGCAGTAATTAGGCATTTAACTTTCGTGGTCACGAGACTTAGCTATCAAAATCCATTGAGGTCTTGACAGGTGTACTTACCGTGAAAGGTATTCCCTCCACAGAACCCACAGCAAAACATTGATCTCCTGAATTACAGGCACCACTCAGTACTTGGTGGCAATTCATAGTGAACTATAAAACAAAATTTTCCTCACTGTTTTCTTCCAGAACAACAAAACGTCACTAACACAAGTTTATTGAAGTTACACATAATGAATAAAAGAAATAAAAATACTAAACATTCCAAGAATTATACTATTTCTTCACAAAATAATCACGAATAAATCTGCATGACACCACACATCGAACGTGAGAAAATGACGTAGAGCGAGAAAGAGAAACAAAATGTTACAGGTACGTTCAAAAACTTGAATAAGATATCAGTCATATTTTATTTGTTTTAGTATTTATAAATTAAACCAAACAAATAACAATACCTTCATATTAACTCAATAACAAAGTAATTTACAAATTATCAATCAACTGGAAATCCAAGCAAGATAAATTAATTTTATACAGCATACACTTCAGTATTAGGCGTGTGTATATTTGGTATCAGAACGTACTTTAAATGTTGCCCAATCTTGAATAAAATTACCTATATATTAATAAAGAGTTCACAGCAATTTTATTTTATTTTATAATACATGATTTAAAGCCTTTTAAAGCACCCACTTTAAAAGAAATGTTAATAGGTAAATTACATGACGATTCAACAGTACTCATCATTCCTCTAATATTTATCTAATAACTAAATAACTCAAAGGTGAGGTGATCTATCAACAACGCACAGCCCAAACCACTGGACGGATCTGGCTTAAATTTGGCATGCAGGTAGATGTTATGACGTAGGCATCCGCTAAGAAAGGATTTTACGAAACTCCACTCCTAAGGGGGTAAAACGGGATCCACGCGTACGAAGTCGCGGGTGGCCGCTAGTTATCTTATCATAATAAAGCTAATAACGTAATGTAGGTATTAAAATTTCAAATTATGAGATGAGATATAATTTGGCATAATGAGTTTAGAATGTTTCTTGCATAATATTGCCCATAACATAATGTTTTGATTTATAGTGTAAAATAGGTTAAGTTATTTAGTTTTATACATACATAAATGATTTCATATTAATCACATTTACTAAATCATGAGGTAATTATTCATAATAACCGGCGATTATTCATAATTTTCACATTTATCACATTTACCGTAACATACACAACAATATTATTATGTCACTGTTAGTTAAGTATGTGAAAAATCTCTGTTCAGCAGATTTTTGTAAAAAAGTAACAAACATTAAATATATTATTGATGATTTGAGGTTTAATAATGTAAATAACCGATTTCATTTTAGTTTGTATTAATTAATACATAAATAAATATCAAAGAATACTAATACTCCAAAAGTATCGGTAGCAGCGCTAATAAGTAAGTACCATAATAGAGGTTACTCTTTTGGCACAGAGTGGTCACCCTTTTCAGGCATAGAATGTAAATTTGAGCGTTCGTCTGAGACAGCTGTCAAGATTGTAGTTGCAATAATTTATTTTTTCGTCAGTTTTATCACTTGTGAGTGAACAAAATCAACTGTATGCTACATAAGTTGGTCCATTGCTTAGATTAAATTACTATTAAGCAGAGTCAACTATTTATAATTCGGAAATATTTACATTTTCAGTTTACGTTCTTTCGTTGTACGTAAGCAGCCAACCAACGGACGGGACGTTCATGTCATGTCATACAAGTTGTTTTTGTGTGTATTGATTGATCTCATTTTATGAATCAAATGAAATTCGGAAAATTATTGCTCTAAAACAATAGTTTCGGAGTGCTTCGCGTTGACTAAAAATTTGTCTCTGTGTTGAGCAGGAGTTACCACAATCTGAAGGTAAGTAATTTTGATTTTTACTATCATAGGATACTTTCTGGTTAAAAACAAGAATGTAGTGAAAATTGATAGGAAATTCATTAAATTATACTGAGCCTATGGTTATAAACCTCTCAGATGACTACACTGTTCACTTCTGTCTTGTAAAACTGTGGTTGAGTTATAATTTTCAGAGTGAGGGAAACCTACATTGTGGATTTCTATGTGTAATAGATTTTCTTTGAACTACTAATGATAATCCCTATATAATATAGGGTAGGTATAGGGTTTAAATCAGGGTAGGTAGTTTTAAATGAGATGGAAGGTTTTTCATAAAGAAAAGACTGAAAAAGTTATTATCTTATTATCCTGGTAACTTAAGATTGTTGGTACCTATTTCATGTTACATAAAGACTAAAAAAAAGATTAAAACTAAAATTTTTATTTGCAGTTTGTTTTGTGTAAAAGACCGATTTTATTCTGGCTTCTGTTTAAAATCCTGAAGGCTAAAATTTGTGATCGGCACTAGCATAGCGATTGAAATATTAAAAATCAGATTCATATACAAGCTCTAACGTAGTTAAAATGTGTAGGTACCTACAAAATATCGATTAACATAGCAATTGTAAATATTTTACTATTTCTAAACCAAAAATTCCTATAAGCTATTCCAACCCCATGTGGTCTGATAATAAATAATCACAGCCATTTTCATTCTCATAATAAGAATAATAATGCAACATAGCATATTTACTAAGAACTTAATATAATCCTCTTTACAAAAAACTGTAATATGATATCATTGATATCCTCTTTGTTACAATTTTTTATCTGAATTTTAATGCTAAAATAAACAAATAACATTTTTATCATCATTTTGTGTTATGAAGTTACACAGTATCAATTCACTTGATAAAACCATAATCACTACACAGCCTTCGCTACATTTCAGAGTTATGTTCATGATTATGAATGAAGTTTTATTTTTGGACAAACACTTGTAGTCCTAATTGAAGCTAATAACTTCTACATAAATGAGCCATATGGTGTTTGAAGCTACTGACAAATGTGCAGACAATTTTAGACTCTCTTGCACAATGTTCAAGATTTGTAACAGCCTTTTGTATTTTGACCTGTTCACATTTGCTTCTGATGTCATAGATCATTTTCGTTAATTACAATCTGTAATGGTAAAGGAACTTTATGGACTATGTTTTAAGTGTTACAGAACAACACTAATTAGTTCAGGATTTGCAGAGTTAGCATAAAATGATAAATTCTCGAATACATACTTTGACTATGAATCACATTATCTTGTTTATCTATATTATCCTTAGATTATGGTATGTATTTGTAAGCTTACCTATAATAGGCATGAGAATGAAACATAAGTGATCTACTTTGTTACTATGTAGGTACCATTAATATTTTTTTTACCCATTTCACTTTTGTTCAACATATTTTATGTATTGTGCTCTGGACTTCAAGTAATATAAGTTTAATTAGGAGTCTTGGATAACATTCGTTGCGGTTGCTGGTTCGAATCCCGTGATACAGAAATAATTATTCGAGATAAATTACATTTATTGATCATCTAACGCAACGCATCAAGCGCACGCGCGCCGTATTTATCGACACAGAGCATGTTTATCGATTTTCAATTCTCAACATGTCATTTTCTAGGAAGCCGATTAAAAAACGAGCCTATTTTTTTTTGTATTAGCAGAAAAACTTAGCCTTTATCACTGTGACATTCGCGTCCTTGGGTTGTTATTTTAATAAAATAATAAATAAGGTCGACGCCCGACGTGTTGCGTCGTTTACTTTTATCTATCTTGTATAGGTATAGATTACAATAATTACAAGTTACTTACGATGACGAGGGAAAATTTGAACAATGAAAATGTATTTACCTAGCTGTATTTACCTACAGGATCTGCCATTTCGGTTCTACAACGTGTAACGTGTCGTCTACAAACCACCGAAATGCCGCATAGATTCCCTTTATGAGTTCCTCTTGCCTGGGTCAATAAAACACGCTCTACTTTATTGCAGTCTCTCGTTTGATCAATTTTGAAAAAGATTCAAGCAATAACCCTCTTAATAGTTGTGTTTAAAACACACCAAACTACCCTCTGAATCAATAATCCACGTACTTAAATAGCATCAGCCTCCGTCCTCGTGGTCTGATGAATTTGTAAACCAATAGCTGCATTGAGTGCAGTGCGCTCGCTAGTCGCGACGCGGGGGTTCCTCTATTTATAGCAGTGCCCCCCGGCTCTCAATTAGCACCCCGTGCACAGCTATGTTGGGCACATACTTTGGGAACTTTGTTATTAATAAGCAATGGTCGATTTCATTTCATAAATAATTTTAAAACTCTAAAAACTGTGAGCGAAACCGCGCGCGAAACTTTTATGAAGTCTGGAAGAGATCGCTTCCTTACTGGGGATAAGACTGCCTGAATGTTGCCATTTTATCTTTGTGTTTCATCTGATTATTAGTTTCGTGTGCTATCTACTATGAAATAAATAGGTAATAGAATATTTGCAATTCGAACATTTGGTCTTTTGATTAACGTTAGTTAGATAGTCTAATAACCATGCAAATTATAGCCGTCATAAATTTCGTTTTTGTTCATAAGAATGTGAGAATCCTATGGGTTGATGAACATAATTATTAGAATTCATGTCGGCCAAAACACTTTCACATAACATAAAATATAACCTTGGGCTTTTTGTTAACTTTCACTCGTCAAGCAATGTAAACACGCGAAATAAAGGTGTTTAATCCAGCTAGGTTACGTGTTCACTATTATTCTCACAATATTTTAAGATACCTACACATGCTAATTACACCGTTACACTTTTCCTACCAAACACGCCATTATTTTCCTCGTTCTTTATACCTACTTACTTACTAAAACGTAAAACTGGTTTAACTAGTTTATATTTATGACGATGGGTTTTAGGGTTTCCCTATGTTGTTTTAAATATCTATGCGTTATCAGTCAGCTCAGAATAATCAGATAGGCTCGTATCAGTCAATTTACTTCGTCACCTAATAGGTAATTATTGGTAAGTATTGAGTAAATTATTACAAAACGACAAAGGTGACTGAGTTTTCTGCTTTGCTTCTTCTCAGCACTGGCGCATTTACTGTCCCAAAGCAGTGGTAATTTTTAGGACATACCTAAATTACTTATGACTTTTAAAATCAAGTTCCCAATTAAATGAAGTTCTTAATCTGAGTCCAGTTTATATTTCCCGAAACTAAAGAAAATTGATAACTACAAGTACCTACTACTACAAATGTAGGTACCTACTTACTCGTAATGTCAAAATATTTTCCGACTCATAGTTAGTAGAAATTGGACTTATTCACAGCAGCACATGTTAAGCCTTGAAAACACAAACAGCTTGCAAAACTTCGAAGCCATATCGCTGGAACTAATCATAACTTCTTCTATTTCCGGACCTCCCAGAGTAAGTATTCACCTGGATTCTCAGATAGGATATCTTTTCCTTATTGTTGGTGTTTTTCTTCTATTCATTTTTTTTTTAAGATTTGCTTACGGCTTCATCCGGGCATTTATCAAATTATCCAAAGTTGTTTATAATTTTGTAAACCTCAACTTCTTCGTGTTCTATTCGTCATCGTAGATCACAATTATGTAAAGGTAAATATTCTCTTATTTTTATTTCATGAAATTAACCAATACTTTCTTTACAAATTCAATGTATTCGCATTTCTAATGTTTCTTCAACAATAAGTATTTGTGTTTTCTAGATGCTATTTTTGAAGTTATTAATGCTACAAACAAACAAAGTGTCTTCAAACAATTTCTAAGGTTTCCAAGTGCCTAATGTGATCGGCTAATAATTCTTCTGCATCGTTCGTTTCATCCCACATATTGGAGCGGTGCCTCGTGGACATTGTGTAGGCGTTTGACGCCGCGCCCTCGACTGAAAATGAAAAAGTTAAAGGTCAATTGGGACCTATCCTGGAACGCTCGTTTGAAAATTCCCGTTAAGTCAGTAGAACTTTAACAACGTCTATTTTTGTACATCCTCGTGCTAATTCAGATTAGCTCGTAACCTAAGCTCGTAACTAATAATTCTGTGATATGTTTTTATTTCATACGCATGCTAATAATTTATTAATGCGAAAGTATCTAACTATGTTATGTTTCATTTACTTGAGGAATTTTGGTAATTTAAATAAACTATGAGATTATTTAATTTGAGACCATATTAATTAGGTTAGGTACTTTTAAAGTAAAATAAAATTATTCTTGTAGATAATTCTATGATAATTAATTATAAGCCGTATTCGCTTCACGGTCCCCAGAGGTTGTTAAATCAATTTACGTTAAATTTAATTTAAGAAGATCGACTTAATTTTTAAGGTCCCTCAGAACCACCAAAGGAAGAAGGAACTTTTATACCTGGTTGTCTATCAATTTGTCTGTTAATACGACCCTTTTTCCTACGAACGGAGGTATAGCCGTTAAAATAAAGGTTATGTCGCCTATCTAGACCCTCGTCAGTTAAATAAGGCCTATTGGGTAATCATGAAATATAGCAAAGCAGGATCTCACCGCACATGTAAATTAATATTTAAAAAGTCCTAACAGCTGATGCTGGTACTTATATTATTTTACAAGAAGTAGAAGTGAGAATATAAATAAGCTTTATTAGTGTTCTAAGCAAACTTCCCACAAACATCTCTAAATCATAATATAAAACGATAAATAACATTCATCACAATATACTGGAAGCAATCCCTATCTTTCAAGCCGATGTAGGTACCGCATTGCGGGGATTCGGAATTTTATCAAGATTTGTTTGTTGGCCAAGAAATAAAAGTAAATACATTTTTACTTCAATTGATTCATACTCAAAGTACCGTGTTCAAGAGCTGAAAAGAGCTTACGAGGCCGCAATCTAGAGTACCTACCTGAATTCTTTTACTGAAAAATGAAAAAAGCTGAGCGTCGCACTCAATAGTCTATGTTACATCAGAAGTGGTTTTGAGTTTTGGTTAAGATTATGAAATAAAATAAATATAATATTTTGGTTGCTAATAATATCTAATCAGATGTTGTGGCGACTAAAAGCTCTGAATTTTCCTTATGATTAAATTCGTTACCAAGTTGAATAATTTTACAACTATTTATTTATTTATACATTCGATATGAACCAATTTCAATTCAATTTGCCTCCAAGGTCGGCTTTTATTGGATAAAAATCCAGCAGTCATTATTTGGCGTTACGCCAAGGTGTTCCCGGTTACCGTAGAAAGACTTGATGGCTGTGAAAATATCCAACTATTAATTGGCGTCTAATGGCCGGGGCAAGGTTACCCGCTCCAGTTAACGCCTATTACACATTTCTAAAATTTCTTCGCGCACACCAAATGTTAAGCGCTATTATCGTTGTCCTTGGCTACTTGGGTGTACAGATAAATCTTTATAATTAGCAAAAATTTTTATCTATTACTTTCTTCTACTATACCAATGCATACTATAAAAATATCGTATGTATGTCGTCATTTCAGCCGAATTACGTCCACTGCTGGACAAAGAAGACAAGAATTTCCACAAAGACCGGTCCTGTGCCGCCCGCACCAGGCATAAAAATAACGTTACTTAGAAAGTAATATCTGGAATTACTGAACCAATTTTCAAAATTCTTTCAAAAGTAGAAAGCTACATTATTCCTGGAACAGGCTATATTTTTCTGTGACAGACCTCAATTCAAGCAGGTGAAGTCGCGAGCAAAAGCTAGTGGGGTAAAAAAATGTCTCCCCACTCCCCACTCACATTTCCGTAACCTATTTGTGTGCGAAATCTAGGCTGCAGTACTGGAATTATGACGGCAGACAGTCGGGCGCCCAAGATAATGGCGTCTCCTAAGCCCACCCCATGCTCTTATGTAAACCCATAACCAGATCGAGTCTAGATTCTAGGCGGTTTTTTGCTTTTTAGCCTAACCTAATTTCAAATTTTTCGCCATGTTGGCTCATACCGCTAAACAACACGAATTTCCCTAATTTGTTTCTCGTTTGGCATGTTCACAAAGTCCTAAATTTAATTAGCAGAAACGCAGAGGTATGATTATAAATTGCGTATTGTTTGGTTTTTTGGAATTTCAGAATGTTGCTACATGTAAATATTTGTTGAAAACGTAATTTCGCTTGTCTACTAAATATTTAATTTTACACAACCAACAGGGTTTTGTTTGTTCCTTTTATATCCTTGAGATTGTATGGATTATTAAATCCCGCAAAAGCATCCAGCTCAACAATGGCAGTTTTTAAACTCTGTTAACTGAGATAGCTTAAGCTATTATCATAATTACTTTAATCTCTCCCAAACCACACAGTTTCTGAAAGTTTGGATTTAAATGTGTATTAGCAGAGTTTCAGATAACCAATCTTATAACTGGATGATAATCGTTTTGAAATGGACCAAAATGCTATAGGGATAAAGGGTGAATTCCGATGATGGGAATAGAAAAGAAAGGCCGATGGTTCGCGACCCACATTTCCGAACGGACTCGAAGTTCCGACTTCTTAGAGACCCCCGCGCCCGTGACACATTGGCTTACATTCGGTCCCTCGACCCCATTAAATTTCAGCATCACCGTCTTACGTTGATCTTAATGGCTTTCGTAACAAAAACCAACCTGAATCGAATGCTATAAATAGGGTAAATCTTTTGACTTGATATTACGTGTGTAATTAAATGCAAAATTCCGTTATCTATTTCTTAAATTCAACATCACTAAGTATAAAATAATTAAACATTAAATAGCAGAGACAACATAAATTGTTCGCAAATTCTCTAAAGCTTTGAATTCGTATTATAATTTTCATTGATTGTGATTTCTTATGATTGACTTTCATTGTTAACGTGAACAGAAGAGACCTTTCTTGTATGAGTAATGAATTGACTCGGTTATGATCCATAGATTGATATAATTTCTATAGTTATTAGGGTAAGGTACTTCATGAGTTTGATTAATGACAAAGGTACAACTCTCGTTAATTATAGCCACTTAATGAGCGTTCCAGACAACTAGACAATTTATTTTTAAATCTCGACAAGGATTCGATCCTTCGTGTTAAGCCGAGTCAGGGATGGAGAAGTGTGCGCGCGCATTCTCTTCGATCCGGCCTCCTCGTTTGAATGAACCGATCGGTCACTCACTGGCAGCACAGTCACGTGCGTGACGGTCCTTATTCATCAGTTCATGACATAAAATTGAGGACTGCTGGGTGTCACGCTAGGTCGGATCCGTACGCGCCATTTAAACACATTCTTGGTTTGAGCACACAGAATGGGGTCTTTGACTTGATGATTCATGATATGAACTAATTATTCTGGATCATGAAAGTCATTCCTAAGATCAGTGGTATTTACCTACTTCTACACTCGCGAGCAAAACTATGGAATCACTTACATGAAGTTGTTTCCACGCGATCTTGTGTACTAACGAATTTGTTAGTAACAAAAAAAGTGGCACCATTTTAAAGATTAAACTTTTATCTTTAAATTGATACCAAATTCATTTAAATCACACCAGTATTTAAAAAGATATCGCGGCTGATGTGAAGAAGTAAGGAAAAAGACATGTATCAACTGTTTGATACGTCGCGAGTTGCGGCCCATTTACCCCCTATAAAAGCACGTGTTTTCAAATTTTTGCTTTCACACGTTGATCCATACACATCTCAGCTTCTTGTGACACTTTACCTGGGATTCTACACCTTCAGAAGCAGCACAAATCCTTGCATTATTGCAAGCAGGGCTCAGCCAGCGGGCTGTCGCATGTCAGCTCCACATAAGCCAGTCCTGGGTTTCGAAAGTTTTAAGACGCTTTCGGGACTAGGGTATGCAAAACCGAAAGTTTATCAAAAACCGATTTTTTTTTCGGTTTCCAAGAAAAAAAACCGGTTTTCGGTTTTTAATCGGTTATTATCGTTCTATTTTTTTTTCAATCAACTAGTAGTTACATACAGCGATTTGTTACGTTCTGTCCATTTTATGTTAGATTACATTATTTAAGAGAGGGTTATAACAGTTTTGATAAATTTAGCTTATTCATTAGGAATTATAGGCACATAATGCATAATGAATAAGCTAAATTTAACTCAAGGGATGGTAGTTTATCTCCATTGTACGTAATAATTGTCAACGAATACGTTTTTAAAATTCATTACTCTGTCGGTTTTTAGTATTTTGTTAATTACCACCATGTAGGTACGTAATGTACATCAAAAACGTATTTGTTTACAATTACGATTGATATAAGCAATATCTTAAATTAAAAAGTATAATAAAATGTAAAAAGCTTTATTTGTGAACGTTAGGTCATGTCAGGTGGCGGGCGCGGGCGGTACGAGTCTTAAATAATTATCGGGGATTCCCCGTTCGAAGGTAAACGACGGAGTAACCAAGTGACAATGTTTCCAAGTTATAAATTGTAAAATAACCAAATATTTTTTTTTTTATCCACAACGAGGAAGCTCTTGGCCTGTATCTCACCTATTCGTCAAATATCAAAATACCCAGGTTATATTATAGGCCAGTAGAATTAGATTTTAAATCGGAAATAATTCCTACAAAAGATTTTATTGCTGTAATGGCTTCATTGGTCGCCCATTAAGACTCTCCTAGGTTTTCGACTTCGACGGA
This sequence comes from Ostrinia furnacalis, assembly GCF_004193835.3. Lineage (NCBI taxonomy): Eukaryota > Metazoa > Arthropoda > Insecta > Lepidoptera > Crambidae > Ostrinia > Ostrinia furnacalis. The sequence continues at coordinate 29,970 of NW_021134995.1, forward strand.
GTTGTGCTTAAGTGGTGGGGGCCCCACAGTGTTTTAGAAACCCTCAAAATCGGACATGATTAAGTTAATGCCATGTGTCGATAGCGTCTTATGTTTCAATTACAAGAGTGAAACTCACGTGTACTCATTTTACTTGGTTTTTGAGAAAAAAATTGTGAAAGTTGGCCGTTTTTAAAATTCCTAAAAATTAAAAAAAAAAATTTTTTTAATAATTAAGAGGGTTTGTAAACTTGTGATAAAGCTGATTCGATTGATCATTAAAAGACGCATGTATTGTACTTTATTTCATTTCTACAAGTCAAGTAGTTCCAGAGATTTTAATTATTTTTCATTATTTAGACTTTATTTTTTTTCTTCCATCCTAAATGGAATCCGCAATTTTATTTCATACTGAACAATACTTTGGTATAGCCTCTATGTAGAAATATTTTTATCTTTTGTGGATCGTGTCTTGTACCAGAGGTATATGAATTTCTTTTTTTTTATTTTCGCCTATACAATTTTTTATAGCAATGTTTCATCGACGCATTGGAATATGATAAGGCGTTTTAAAGAATAATTACAAGGGGACTTCGTCGTCAAAAATACGTGTCTCCCGTGCCAAATACATGTCATTACAAATACATGTGTCGTTCATATTATTATGGACTTTTCATCCTCTGTACTGTGTTCGGTATCTCCAGTATCTTCGGTGTCTTGGTGTTCGTGTTGGCAAGGTTGAAGTAATGAAAGTACTGCTTTAGAGAAAGGTATTCTTTTCAATTTAATTTGCTAAATGGGTTTTAGCAATCGCCCTACGAGTGTGGACCCCTTCCCGTGCCACACACAACCCTTCATCGGAGTATAGTTAACGTCAGATTATATTTCAATGCGTAGATGAAACATTGCTATAAAAAATTGTATAGGCGAAAATAAAAATAATAAAAATTCATACATCTCTGTTACAAGACACGATCCACAGAAGATAAAAATATTTCTACATAGAGGCTATACCAAAGTATTGTTCAGTATGAAATAAAATTGCGGATTCCGTTTAGGATGGAAGAAAAAAAATAAAGTCTAAATAATGAAAAATAATTAAAATCTCTGGAACTACTTGACTTGTAGAAATGAAATAAAGTACAATACATGCGTCTTTTAATGATCAATCGAATCAGTGCGAGTTAATTGAAAGCGTGCTTGTCGGTGACCTGCCGTCAGTTTCGAGCCTGTGGCAGGCCTTTTTGGAGTCAAATTCTATTGTTTATATCTTAGACGATCTGTCCACACGCTAACAGCTATCCTACGAACATTTCTGAGCTCTTGCTGGACGTCGATACCACTCAAATGATGATTTCATAGAGAGGTTGACATGAAAAAACGGTCATCCCTCTGCGATATGCACCGGCGCTGTTCAGAGCTTGGTCTCGGGATAAAGCCACCAGTCTCCCGAAAGCGTCTTAAAACTTTCGAAACCCAGGACTGGCTTATGTGGAGCTGACGTGCGACAGCCCGCTGGCTGAGCCCTTCTTGCAATAGTGCAACGATTTGTGCTGCTTCTGTAGGTGTAGAATCCCAGGTAAAGTGTCAAAAAAAGCGGAGATGTGTATGGATCAACGTGTGAAAGCAAAAATCCGAAAACACGTGTTTTTATAGGGGGTAAGTAGGCCGCAACTCGCGACGTATCAAACAGTTAATACATGTCTTTTTCCTTACTTCTTCACATCAGCCGGGATATCTTTTTAAATAACGGTGTGATTTAAATGAGTTTGGTATGAATTAAAAGGTAAAAGTTTAATCTTTAAAATGGTGCCACTTTTTTGTTACTAACAAATTCGTTAGTACACAAGATCGCGTGGAAACAACTTCATGTAAGTGATTCCATAGTTTTGCTCGCGAGTGTAGTAAAAGCTATATTCTACGTACGAATGAAATGAAAGTTGAGTTAATTCTTGATTTTCTGGTATAGAAAAAAAATTGCACACCTACGTAGAACTTTTCATGCGTAACGAAAGACACTAATCTCAATTTATGTATTTGTTTAATACCACCGTTCATATTGTATGTGCTGTAATTTTGTACTAAATGTTTTATGATGTTTTTCCTAGGTTAAGCCGGGCACACATCAATTATTTACGAATGATCCACTTATTCCTGTGAATCTCCATTATGCCTGAAGCGCGCTTAACGTATATGCCTAGTGGTTCGTGAAATGGTCCTTCGTGAGGGCGGTGAAATTTTGATGATACCACATGATTACTAATTCAAATACTTTATATAAACACGCGTGTACATTTTACGCTTTGTGTCGAACGAGACAGCCAGCGGTGAACACATTATCATGACAATAGAGTTTGTTATTACAGCCTTGAGGCGCCAATTCATTGTTTCTCAAATGGCATCTAATTAATACATGCGATCAATAAATACCAAATATTCGCCGTCAACGTCCTGAGTAGTGACGTAGATAGAATGATATACTTGATTGTACCCCCATACAAAACGGACACATAAAACAACCTACTTTACCAACAATGAATTATCCAATAGATTGCAATTTTCTATCATGCTACATAATTAAGACCATTACGTAATTTTCCTCTGAGTTGCTTAATTAAATCGCTGTTGATGATCAAAGGTGGAAGGTATATCTATATTTGTACTAAGTATATTGCAAATATATCTGTGAGTGTCTGTGAGAAAGCAATTTAATGTAATGAGTTAGTACCTAATTGCTTATGATCCTACTAATTCAACAATAAAAATAAATAATTTATTTCGTTACTAATTTTTACATGAAATATCTTTGAGAACAACATAATCTAGTTTCATTTCTCATTACTTGAAAGAGCTTTGTTCCAGAAAATATACTTGACAATAGAGTACTTTACTGGAGAGTCAAGTTGCTTGTCTAGAGCTTTAAAGTTATTGTAGCTTTAACATCATAACATGAACTTACATTTATTTTCTTAAGATATTCTCCAAGCTCTTATGTTACCCCTCTCCAAGTTACTACGTAGGCGGTGTATTTAGTTTCTCTTCATCCCACTTAGAAGGCAACGTCCTGAATTCTTATTTGCCCAATTACTTCTACCTCATTTACACGTCTTATTTTAGCCTATCCAATAAATTAATCATCCTTGAACGTTATACTAAATACGAGTTTACTTAAAGCCTCTTCATTAACTTATTAAACGCTTGAATTATTTAACAATTCTTGGCAAGTTCCCGTTTTATTATGCGAACAGGAAAATGTCACAAAGGTCTCGGTTCTTAAACATTATTTTGATTAAGCACTCAGTTGAGCGAGATATTTGTTGTTGGAATGAAGACTTCTTGAAACTCCATTGTCAGCAATTTTGTCTCTGTCACGTAAAGCCAATCTCCTGCGAAATTGTCTTGGCTTCGTGGACCCGCCTTGTTTTGAGTCATTTTTGCCGCGAATTCGAATACCATACTCCATAAAGAATTGCTATGGCCTTAGAGCAATCGCCAGACAAAGAGTTTTTAAGTAAATGGCATATTCTTCAAAATATGTTTTCCCTTATTCTATCTCCATTTTCTCAGCTATTACAGGAGCACAACGATCCACGGGGCCCCTAGAGACATGTAGGCGTAAGGAAAGATGTTTCCAGAAATAAATCACTTTCGTGCTTAGAAACCAACAAGCGTTCTCGTCGACATATCGCTCGTGCTTGATTCAGAATTCTTTTCGTACGTCTAGACTTATTTGGTTGTATGAATAACGGGATGTCACGTTATGAGGCAGTAATATCAGTATAATATCATACAAATGCTCAATCGTTTTTGTTGTTGTCTTATCTAACATGATTTTCAGTGATTGCTACAGTAGAGATAAATGAGATAGAGTCAGAGATAACCTTATAGATATTATTTCTATAGTCAAATGTTAGGGGGTGCATGGAGGCAGAGGAAACACCGCAGCATGTGCTCATGGAGTGCAGTAGCGTGGAAGAACAACGGGCTCAATTTCTTCGATCACCGTCGTCGCTACAGGAAGCCTGCAGCAGCCTGGACGGGCTGCTCGCCTTCTGGGGGGATCTGGGGTGGTTGGAGTAGGAAGATAAACCACAAATCGCGCACAATGGCCCTATCATGAGGCTAAGTGCGGCATTCGATTGCCCTGCAAAACTAACTAACTAACTATAGTCAAATGTTAGTTCACTTATTTATTTTGGAATGGAAACTACTAGTTCATTGGCTTCCCAATTCCTTTTTAGTTCGTTCCCTTTAACTACTTCAGAAGGAAACTAAAACTGAGTCAAACTCAGTTTGCAGAGACGGGGAAAATCTCACAATCCAGTCCATTGACGTCGGAAAACGTTCTGTAATGTGAGTCGTAAGTTGGCACTGGACACTAGCACGATGACGTCATATTAGCCCGAATTCTCCTCGCACGAACCGCATTATCATTTTGCTTGCTGCTTCTGATATTGAATTTTCGGCAAACACACGAATTCGTGCCGAATGCGCAATGTGGAATAATATAGGGATGGCCGCTGTCACAATTTTGACTTATTGTGTTTTATAGCGGGTGTTTGCGGTCAATTTCTTTCAGCGTTTATTGCGAAAGACAGGGTCACGTTCTCGCAACGATCTATCAACTTTACATTGTAAAGAAAAGGTTGTCTCATGAATACATCGACGAGAAAGCGTTAAGCTGCGTTATTTCAGCCTTTTATCGTTTTCATTTGTTTTGACAGGTATTTAAATTGTTTAGCTCTAGGTCTTTGATGACATTTTTCCCGTAGTACCTACTCGTTTGGTATAAGTCGACTTTTCCATTATTTAGCTTGTCTGTGAGTTGTCAATGACTGAAGTTTCAGGAAAAATGACTCTCCTAAATAATATTATGGCACGGCTTATCGCGAGAAATTAATTTGAATCTGGCAATTTGGCCTCAAAATACAGACCCGCCGTCGTGGCTCGTAACCACCGAAAATAAAACAGGCCCTCGGATACGTCGCATCTCTTTACGAGCCCACCACCGAAACGAGTCACTTAACTTCATAAATAATTCTTACAACACAATGCCCGAGAGATGTGTCGGGCAACTCCTGAAATTCAGATTTTCAGGCATAGATTACCGATACATCGGGAACCGCTGATCAAAATTAAATTCTGATGAAGCGCCCGTTATGTAATAGCCGTGACGATTTATTGCGGTCTGTCGATATTATCGTTTCTTTTGTCTCGAAAAGACTGGACTGTACGTATTTGCTTGGGCGATGAAAAGTCTTAGTTAAAAATTCAACAGTTATCATCGAATCTTTATGACTGGTCATGCCGTAGTCTATCACATGGGATTAAAAATTTAAATATTTAAAATTGAACGTGAAAACACTTGGAAATCTCGTGAACCAGCGGATTGGTATTGGATTCACGTGTAATAAGGGGCGAGGCTGCGCGCGCAACCCTACGCCACCGTAGCGCTACGAGCGCCAGTCGCTTCCGAACTACGATATTTGTCGGCTACGGCGCGACTCTACGTAGCAATACTCGTAACCATTTTCTTGCCGACTGTGTATTTGTGACAGTGATCTCGTACCACTCAAATAAATACAAAACCAGAAATTAAAGGTTAAGGTAATGAATACTATTCATAAATAGATGTTGTACTGCCTGTTCCGTGTCCATTTTTGCTGATATTGTAACATTTGATGTCGTAATATCTGTGAGGGTAATGTCACGCATGTTTTACGATTTCTGCTTCATTAGTACCTTAAATTGGAACTATAATGTGAGGTCAACTGTGTCGATTACTACAGCACATATTCATGTAATTGTGTTGGTTGGTTATTGATATCGTTTAGTATAATTTCCATCATTTACCGATCGTTTATCGATAAAATAGCAGGTGCTCGGAAATTATTGAATTATACATTACTCAATTACATTACACAAGTGTGTATGGCCTGGTCTTTTGTGTTTATCGCTTGTATTTACGGTTATTTGTAATTCTTGGATTCTGTCAAAGCGGATTAACTTACCATTATTATGATCACTAATGAGAAACGAAGATTAGTTTCGTTGGTTTAATTATGTTATAGCGGCCGTTCATATATTATTACTTACTAAAGATAAGTTCAGGAGTTAGTTGAATGGACTCTTTCGATCTGGCAAGGACTAGGTTTGGTTCCCGGTTTGGTTTCCTTATTAAAGGACTTATCTACCTTAATCTGATAAGATAATGGATTTCGTGATTCGGAAACTAGAAACAAAAGCTATTACAGCCTACAAAAAAGAAAATTACTTGTTCTGATTAGATCTTTGAGATAGCCGGCTATGAAAAGAATTTCTGTGAACATTTTTGGTTAAATAGGTAAGGAATGAATTCTGGGATACCGGACCGGATACTATTTACTCATGTAATTTATGATTTTAACCATGGTGGTTAGCTAGCTATTTATTATAGTGTCGGATAGTTTCAGAAAAACCCTTATTAATACTTTGATGTTACCAAATGATTAATATGTACCATGTAACAGCATATATTAATCAATGTGGCAATGGAGATCCAACTATGGCTTTTCATGTCATCAGACCTAACATATTTCCATCGAGGCTTTTAAGGTTATTGAAAGAAAGAAACATAATTACCGTTTCGGCTTAATTACTGAAACTGTATTTTATTTGACAAACACTCGCCAATTACTAAGAATATATTTTTATTTTATCAAAATAAATTAGACAACCTGTTTACTTGACAATGAATCCAACTGATTCCACGAAAAACGTTAATTACAGGGCAATATTATCTAAATCTTGAGCCTTTAAGAACTGTCAAGTGTTACATAATAACGTCTGCTACTACGAGACCTAAAATATTGAAATACCGGTGTCAACGATGGTTGTGGACTATGAGGGAGCAGGGCAGGGCTACTATTGAATGAAACTCACAATAACACTTCACTAAACTTTATATTGCACAAAAGAGCACTTTTCTCGTTAAGGCCGGGTAGCAGAGAAAATGGCGAAAATGAGGTTTTCATTTTTCATTTTTGAGGTACTAAACAGTAAAATTAAAGGCTAAGATTTTTATTGGGCATAGTTGAGGATATTTTCTAGGGCTATTAACGGATGGAAACACGATTTGATGAAGTTGACTCGATAGAATAAATTCCCAAAGTTACCTCTATTCGTTTTCTATTTATGGTTTTATTTTTAAAATAAGCGATTTGAGATTCTAAATCTTTTACTAAACTAAAGTTCAGAAATAACTTGAGGGCTTTTAACGGATGAAATTTTTATATTGCGTCTTATTTAGTTACTATGTTAAAAAATGTGGAAAAAATCGTCCATGACGGCTTGGACAATCTCAATCAGTCGCGCGGTGGCGCTTACGGAGGACGGACGCGTGTCAGTTTTTTGGCCGTGACAGTTCGCGATTTGTCAATATTTTTGACAATGATGACTTTGATGAGTCACAGTATAATAATATCAGTGTTACTGGAGAAAGCTTAAATTTTTGATAATTAAGAATTATCAATTTTGTCTACCTATTGAAATTTAAATCGTTCGCATCCTTTTAAACGAAGACTCTACTCATGATACATAGTACATTCCTCAAATATGAGACAAAACCAATGAGTTAAAATTACATTTTAATAGTACCTACATACAATCGTCTTACACTCTTTAGAAGAGCACACTGACACAAATAAATAATAAAAAATACTGTCTAAGGTCTGTAGCTAAAGGTCTAAGCTGTAAGATAGAAGAATCTTCTAGCCAAAAAGATGGCAGATGCAGCAGATGTCAACGGATTTAAAACTGGAGTTCATATGACTCCTTGTAGACTTGAGTCTCTAGAGCGTCCCTTCCTCCACCATGCGTAAGAATGTTTCAAAAATACTGTCTAAGGTCTGTAGCTAAAGGTCTAAGCTGCAAGATAGAAGAATCTTCTAGCCAAAAAGATGGCAGATGCAGCAGATGTCAACGGATTTAAAACTGGAGTTGATGTGACTCCTTGTAGACTTGAGTGTCTAGAGCGTCCCTTCCTCCACCATGCGTAAGAATTTTCACAAAAATACTGTCTAAGGTCTGTAGCTAAAGGTCTAAGCCGTAAGATAGAAGAATCTTATAGCCAAAAACATGGCAGATGCAGCAGATATCAACGGATTTAAAACTGGAGTTCATGTGTATCCTTGTAGTTTTGAGTCTCTAGAGCAGTGGTTCTTAACCTTTAAGTCATGAGGGACCATTTTACCAAATTTATGTCTTGTCAGGAACCACCTCATAATCGGTCAAAACCAGTTTGACTGCAAAAATCGGTTAAAAGTGGTTTTGACCAAGGTGTGCAAGTGCACATCGTGGACCACTTGGAATGCCTCCAGGGACCACCGGTTAAGAACCACTGCTCTAGAGCGTCCCTTCCTCCACCATGCGTAAGAATGTTTCAAAAATACTGTCTAAGGTCTGTAGCTAAAGGTCTAAGCTGCAAGATATAAGAATCTTCTAGCCAAAAAGATGGCAGATGCAGCAGATGTCAATGGATTTAAAACTTGGAGTTCATGTGACTCCTTCTAGACTTGAGTCTCTAGAGCATCCCTTCCTCCACCATGCGTAAAAGTTTTCCAAAAATACTGTCTGAGGTCTGTAATAAAAGTCTAAACTGCAAGATAGAAGAATCTTTTAGCCAAAAACATGTTTTTTCCTAATAACTTTAAAACTATAATTTAAACGAATTTCGCTATTAGTGGACAAATTTCTGCTCACGATGGACTAATTATCTGCTATACTCTCGACTCTCTAAAGCACAACATTTATAAAAATTTTGCTGCGGTAATGCACTCCAGGTAACCGTGTGTGATGCTTATTGCTCATAGTGATTTTCGATACAGAGCCCCGTACATACGTTATACATAAATTATGGAAAAAAACACCCAGACCAATACAAACAAATATGTATGCAATTTTAGTATGATATTTTTATTTATTAATAAACAAAAAGACTGAACAAAATTGATGCGTGTACTGATTAATGTAATTAACCACATGCAAAGCTTTGTGAATTGCAACAACTATAATTTATTATCCAAGCTCTAAATAATCGCTACTACGAGTAACTGATCATAAAATGTTTTTCCAATCGCTCAAGCTCCCGAGGATCTACCGATAGGTCGGGTGACGTAATCTTGAAATTCTTTTAGCCGGCGCGGAACTTCCGGAAGGTCGGGTGACGCCACGCCTCTTTGAACCGTGTTTACTTTGGCAGTTATATTCTATATTTATTCGATTCTAAAATATATTCCCAAAAATTTTGAAAGTTGTTTTAATTTGTATCACTTGGATATGATTTTTATTAGAAAGTGCTATGAGTGTGACGCTTGAACAGAAGGAAGTCACCTAACCAACTGCGTATTTCTAAACTGCGTATTTATATACTGTGTAGCCGCGAGAGCTCTTTGGCGCGCTGTCTTCGGCGAAGTATTGCGCGCGCAGATTTTGACAGCGCGAAATACCTACTTTAGCAGAAATACCAAGCCTTAAGTGCGGCTTCCAAGTTATGAGTGAATAAGCTTTAAGCATCTTATGGGTAGATTATATTCAAGAGCCATATAAAAACAAAAGCCAATTATTTTCGGTGACTATCAATTTTATTGCGTGTCTAAAGTAAGGTGATAACAGACAGATTGATTACCGAAAGATAAAACATAATTTGTAAAGTGAAACTTATAAATTGACTAAAAAAACTACGTTTTTGTTGGCTTTAGAAATAAACTTCGTTTCGTCTTATGTGAGAATATTTAAATTTAACTTAACCAATATCAATATCTTGTTTTTAGAATAAATCTGCAAGAATACAGTTTTCATGTCTTATACAACAATCTCTTCACTGTATTATCACAGAATAATAATAAGTACTACGTACAGAAGTTTTACTTCGCGAAGGTATTTAAAAAAATGTATGCTCAATGTCATTTACAATATGGTGTAATTTGGCCTGTCTCAAGAGTCAAGCACCATTTTGTTGACAAACGTCAGTGATCGGCACTGCGCCGAAGCTATAGGGCTGACTTCGGTAAAATGATGTGACGTGAGGTGCCAAACTGCGGAAAATGGCGGAGGAAATACATGATTTAGCATGAATAATATTAACTATTTATTTACCTCTCAGTGTCTTGAGGCAACTTAAAAAAGTACATTCTGTGTTTTTATTATTATTTGGGCAGTTAAATACTGCACAGTATTTAGTACACCATTTTCTTCCATCATACACAAGAATACGCGTGCGTGAGTCAATGTTCGCTCGTATGTGAGGCCTTGTCGAATAGTATCCTGTAGGTGGGCCATCGTGCTTGTTTTGTTTTCGATGTAAACTCGCGAAGATGAACAGGCTTGGTATTATGTCGATTCAGTCTTCACTTTGAATAATACAAAATATTCAATAACACAAAAACACTCCAAAATATCTTTTGAATCTCCATTTTCTTTTCATTGATGCAATCGAAACGACAGCACTGAATTTAAAAGCACAGCAAAAATGTATGAACAGAAATGGCAAGTCATAAAACCAGCCAAATGTGAGTGGGACTCGCGCACCATAGGTTCCGTACAAAATTGTAGGAATAGTTCTTGCAACTCATTAAGGCGAGTGAGCTTTACTTGTGTGTGTAAATGTACACGTACATGCACTTATCAATACTGTAATGTATATCAAAACTTTTGAAAAACGAACAGTAGCGAGTAACCATACATACATGTAAAGCTCACTCGCCTTCGTGTATTGCAACAACTCCTGAATTTAAGATTTTCGAGTAAGAAAAATCAAGTTTGTTGTGTGGGAAATAATAAAAACTGAATAAAATAAAAGGGGGCCTCCCTTTTATTTTATTCAGTTTTTATTATTTGATGTTAAAGTGGCAGTAGAACTACATCATTTGTGAAAATTTCAACTGTCTGGCTATCACGGTTCATGAGATACAGCCTGATGAGAAATAGAGGGACGGACTGTGTGTGTGTCTTTTATGCCCGTTTTCACCATCAATCACTAATTTTTAAGTGACCCTTATGAAAACAAAATTCCTGTTGTGTTACCATTGGGGTCACTTAAAAAATAGGGATTGATGGTGAAAATGGGCATTAGTAAAGGGTCCTGTTTTTACTCTATAGGTGCGGAATCCTAAAATGAGGAGGAAAATGCAAAATTCTCGCTAATAAAGTCTGGGATAAGAAAAGAAGGTAATGTAAGCAAGATGTTCCGACTCATTACTGAGCTGAGTTGACATATAACGACTGAGAAGTGAATGAATAGGTACGAGTATTATTCAAGTTTATTCAAAAAATATTAGCTTAGATTTTATTTTACCAAATTTTTAGTTACAAGCACATTTATTTTATTATAAGTAAGAAGCAAAAATGTTGTTGCAGAAAAAAAGATAGATAGTTAGATAACTTGTTGCTTGCAACGGTGTTAGCCATCTTGTTTCCCTACATAGTTTTTCGATAAGATAGTTTTGTTACCTTGCTTTATTTTATGTGACCTAGAATTCAGTTTTGTTTAAAGTTAAAAGCATTTCATTTCTGTAGCTAACATTCCGTTTATTAAATTGACGAGTCTAGATTAAATGAGATTTTGCAACAATAGATGTAGTTAACAATATGTATAATGTTCAGTCATAACTCATCGTAAGTGCCTACTATTACCTACATCTGAATACGGTGCTTAGCTTGAAGTGCCGCCGTATGAAAATTAATCCCTTAATCATTTGAAATTGAACCAAAACCGCGAACCACACGTTAATCTTAACATTATAATCAAAGATTAACTAGATTAACGCCTGTACAAACATTACTATGAGGTCTCACAGTGCGCGTAGACGCACAGGGTCACACACTAACCAATCACAGAGCTCTATTCAACGCTGTGCGTTAGATTTGCTGCTTCACTTATGCAAGCATCGTTTGTGAATACGAGCGTAATTATTGTCAAAATTTTAGTAATATTATAAATGCGAAAGTTTTCATGGATGTCTGGATGTTAACATGACTGTTTGTTACCTACTCTTTCACGCAAAAACTACTGGCTGGTTTTTATGAAACTTTACAGTGTTATTGTTTATAACCCAGAGTAACATAATATAGGCCATAATTTATGATGATCTGTGACAAACTTTTCACGCGGGTGAAGCCGCGGGAAAAAGCTAGTTATTTACATCGTTCATTGCTTACCATGCAATAAGCCGAATCATGAATGTAATTAATGTGGTTTCTGTTCACGAATCTCATACAAACTTGTGGCTTTATAAAGCTGTGGTTTTATAGGTTTAGCACTTAAATCAGTCAGTGTTAGGTATGGGAGGTACGGGAAGGATGATATTGACATATTATTATTATGACATGACATAGCATACAAATTTGAAGTCATATCTGAAGTCTCGCTAACGTTTGACGTCTCAAAAACACCAATCTCAGGCAAAATAATTAAGCGCTAGCAGGCCTGTTCATCTCCGCGAGTTTACATCGAAAACAAAACACGCACGATGGCCCACCTACAGGATACTATTCGACAAGGCCTCACATACGAGCGAACATTGACTCACGCACGCGTATTCTTGTGTATGATGGAAGAAAATAAAGAAAATGGTGTACTATAAATACTGTGCAGTATTTAACTGCCTAAATAATAATAAAAACACAGAATGTACTTTTTTAAGTTGCTTGAGGCAACTGAGAGGTAAATAAGTAAATAAAGACACTGATAGGTAAATAAGTAGTTAATATAATCATGATAATTCATGCTAAATCATGTATTTCCTCCGCCATTTTCCGCAGTTTGGCACCTCACGTCACATCATTTTACCGAAGTCAGCCCTATAGCTGCGGCGCAGTGCCGATAACTGACGTTTGTCAACAAAATGGTGCTTGACTCTTGAGACAGGCTAAATTACACCATATTGTTAATTACATTGAGCATACATTTTTTAAATACCTTCGCGAAGTAAAACTTCTGTACGTAGTACTTATTATTAATCTGTGGCGCTAGTCCTATAGTTAAGAGCTTGTACAGTCATGAAGTTGCCAGTATTTTGGACTAAAACTTGAGTTTGTAGTAAATGCCTCATAGTATACGTACCTAGTAAAGTTTCTGATCCCTAGGAGAATCCAGGTGGTGTATTTCTTACGCACTGTGGCAGACGAAGCGAAGAAAATCGGCAAGACTTGGAGCGAGATCAAACGCGAAGCTCAAGACCGAACGCGATGGAGGACTGTTGTGGACGCCCTCTGCCCCATGGACATAGGACTTTAATTCAAGAACGTTTCTCAACGATTCGTCTGACACCAACAGTCCCTCACTCGATAGATCCGATATTATTATCTCGAATAATTTCGCAAGTATCGCAAAATTGTTCCTCCCATCGATTGTTGATTTAGGATGTTATTTTAATAAGCTTATGACGTCAAAATATACTGAAATAACAGGCTGCTTATTAATATCGAATTCGGAGCTGATATTTTGGGATGAATGAATATACTTTGGTGACGTCAGAGAGATATCCGTTTTGGGGCAAGGGTGGGGGAAGTTTTAATTTTGATATGTTGAAACTGACGTAGTTACTAGTGGATTTTGGTGATATCAACTTTATTAGGGCGAATTAGAGGTACAGCTACTTCTTATTATTAATAACATAATTTGGAAAAAAGAATACTAGAATCGTAAAGTAACGTAATATTATGTAGGCACTCTATACTTGCGAGTTTTGGATACTTTATTTAGGATTTGCTTATTAAAAATTACAAAAAAAAGTAAAATAAATTCAAACTAATACAAAGAAGCTCACGCAATACATTCCTAAATTAAGGTGAATTATTAATTTAATAAATAGGTATAATAAATTAATTCTACACTGACCTGTACTAGCTCCAGCAGCAGAACGCTCGCTCACCCAATCCATGATGATGATCACGTCACTTTACACTTCACTTCACTAATTAATATTTGAACTAACATTTTAGACGTCCGCTCACGGCAGAGGTTGGATAGCGACTGATTGTCCAAGTACTTGGATTGTAATAAGGTGAACGGGTGAATGAATGATTGAACGGATTGAGTAACTGAACTGAGTGCGATCAATGAATTAAATCAATATCTAAAATGTAATTTAAAAATGGTTTGGGTATAAAAAATAAGTTTATGGATATTTTTATTATTTTCATTTTTAGTTGACAAATCAACATTCGTAATATTTTGATGACGATAAATGTGCTATTTTTTTTTCGCTCCGTAATGTCTAAAGTCTCCTTACACCTAGTAGTAGAATATTCATAGAGATATAAAAAAAAACACTTCTAAACAAAAGCAAATATTGCATTTTTCAAGAACGAAATCAATTTGCAACCCAAAATCAACGGTCCGTGACACGTTGAAGTTTTAACAGCGAGCTTTTGGGGAAAGCTTCGAAACGAACGGTGGCGCTCGCTTTTTTACGCGGACGTTGATTTATTGCCTGGGGTCCTATTTTAAATAAGTTTTAGCGAGCATGCGATATTGAAAAAAATACGCATTTTTAGGAGTTCTGAAAAAAATGCCGTAAGGCAATACACGGACAGCTCGAGCAGTTAGTCAGTGATCAACATACACGGACCGCTATTGCAGTCAAGAGTCAACAGCTTGTAGCGTCATCTACGATACGCCACTACAAACGTGTACCAACAGATGGCGCTGTTACTACTTCACTATGGCACACTCCGCCGCTCATACAAACCTGCATCGCGGTGACGGAGTTTTATATCCTGCCAAGTATATATAGGCAAACCAAGATGGTGTAAATCGGACCTTGGTCCCCGAGCACAACACCCGCTCGGAAGGAAGCACTAACATCTAGCTTCCTTATTGTGGTTGAGCATCATATCCCACATTCTGAAAATCCCACAAAGCTGCCAGTGATAACTGCTCGAGCAGTTGGTATTAACTGCTCAACAAATCAAAAGCGCGCGCGCCGTGGAATGAAGAAAGTGGGCGGAGGTAACTGCGCGAGAGCTGTCGACAGCTCGAGCAGTCGAGCAGTCAGTGTACCTATGGCTGGCGACTGCTTGACCGCACGATTAAAATTCACCGTACTGTCGACCGCCCGAATCAATTGCAACTGCTCGAGCGGTTCGTGTATGTGCGTCCATAGAACTCTGCAGTTCACTGTGCAGTCGGAGCTTGAAGCTGTCGACCCTGACTGCTTCAAGCGGTCCGTGTATTGTCGGCCTAAGTACTCAAAAATACTTGTCAAAGACAAAATATGGTATTTTTTTACTACTTTAGTTTTACTTAAAACGTACAATCAAAATAGTCCGTGACACCCAACAATTTCGCAGCAAGTCTTTGTTCTAATTCGAATAAGGTTGTGACCTACACTATTCGTTAATCGTTTTTTTGTGGGACAGTCTTGGTGTCCTACAAACATTGATTTTTACTTTGCTGCTAAGCACAAAAATGAATAACTTAGTATACAAGAAAATGTTTATTCACGGCACACAGTAGTTATCTATAAGTGACAATAAAATAATTTAACAAGTAGAAGCGTAGGTAAACGACACGAAAATCAGCCACGTTATTGATAAACAACCAAAATGTTCATCTCATAAATAATGCCTGTAAAGCAATGTCCGCTAACGAGTGACCCCTCGCTAACTACGACCCATTTCCATACAGTTTAATGTAAAAATAAACCGTCTTCCAGGTCAATAGAAATAGCGCGGTCAGAGTATCGACCGGTAGCGGGTCGAGCGGTTCGGAGATTGGAGAATATGCCCCTTCTTTAATCGCATTGGTAGCTGTTAGTGGCTTGACGATGGTTTTTGAAGTTGTGAAAAAAATATGTATGGCCTGAAATTAACCGCGTGCACTCAAAAAGAAGTCACTTTTTAATTAAAGTATGCGTATGACAGCAGATAACTACATATTTATTTACTCTTTTACTGTGTTAAGTTGTACGAAGGCATGAATATGTACCTATGTTGTAATTAGATGATGCACTTAGCAAAAGCAATTACACACACAGACTGCCGTCTGTTCTTTAGAAAACTATTTTAGTAAGTACCTACTACTTACACTACTTACCTACATGTTTAGCACCATTTTATACGTATTAGACTGTGGGTAATAATTTTCAGATCGTAAAAGGGTAGGTGATGTTATTTGATTACAATAAATTAAAATCGATTGTCACCTTAGGCAGTTAGATTTTTTCAAGTTATTTTTAAAATATTCAAAATCAAAAAACAAACTAAGTAGTTAGAAATGCAGCTTTTTGTTTACACAATGGAATCGAATTAGATTAGAGAATAAACCCTCTCGTGTAACTACACTTTGTACTGTTTGTACCTGTCACTAGCGATTCTCTCGCTGGCAATTTTACTTTTTCATTTTCTGTCTTGTTTACCTATTATTTTTTGTACCAGTGTTACATTAGAAATGTATAGCAACAGTTACTAGACTGGGGTCCCATAAAATGTCACATAAAATCCTTTTTTAAAATGGACTATCCCGCAGTCGTAAATTGTAGTATACCTACTTATGAATATTATACATACATTAAACTAGCTTTTGCAATTATAGCCTAACGGTCTTATTCATAATAAAATGCTAATATAGGTTTAAAACCTACATTAGCTAAAACGTTTGATAGGCTTAAAACACTCTTATAAACCTCTGATAAAAAACGTTATTCATAATCGTTTATAAACCTTTGATAGCTAAAACAGAGTTTAATATTTTCTTTCCACAGACTATACAAAAAGAATGAACGAAAACAGCTTTTTTGGTGATTTAACTTGGTGGACCATGTAAAATCATAGACAAATCGCAGAAAAAAAAAACAAAAAATTGGCAGCTGTGACGTTTTACTTACTGACATTGACATTTGGCACGAAAATTTAATAAAGTTTTCGGTTTTTTCGATCAACTCCCAAGTTTTATCAAACTTTTATAAAACTTGGGATTGTATGTTCTGGATTCTGTACCTCTTACCCTGTACTCTGCAATAAGCTCTTACGACGACCCGGCTAGTTACATCGGATACTAATTATGTCCATGACGAAGGAGAACAGACCGCCTAAAAGGCAACGATCAGAAAACTGGTTGGAGGAAGATAAGGTAGTACTTATTTTTAGCCTGATAAAGTGCCTACTAATTTTTGTAGCATGGTTTTATTTATGTTTGACGCCTAGTGTTTGCTTTTCAGTATTTGCTGAAAGAGTTGGTGAAAGAAAGAGTAAATGCAATCGAAAATAAAAATACAGACACTAACACGAATAAACGGAAGGTTGCGGCTTGGGCTGATTTACAAACAACGTTGGTACATCTTTTGATTTCTGCCTTCAATATAAAATTTTGCCTTTACCTGTAATTCAAAATCCTGTCATTTCTTTTTCAGGTTTAATTCAATGTGCGCTGGTATGAACCGCTCCATTACCCAGTTAAAATCGCAATGGAGCCTCATAAAAATCAGTGCGAAGAAAGACAAGACCATTGCTAGGCAGGCTCAAATTAAAACTGGCGGTGGTCCACCATTATCAGTGCCTGACGATAGGGCTGATGATATAGCATCTTGGTTGCCCAATGAATTTGTAGTCGATGTTAACAGATTTGACTCGGACTCAAATAAAAGTGAATTAATTAACATTCAAGAGGAGGAATCAACTCAAAATACGCAAGATCAGGAATTGATAAATAATGAAGAAATCCAATATGAATTGGTGGTACTTGATGAAGAAATAGAAGATACACATGCTTGTACTACTAGAGGCATATTGGAAGATAAAGAAAATAAAAAAGTAGAGGCAAAAGAAAATAAAGCAAAACCTAATTTTAAAGCACCAGCAATCAAAAAAAAAAGGAAACTGTTAAACAAAGAAGGCTTAATTGATTTAAGCAAAGTTAGGATTTCCGAAATTGCAGAAACAGAATCAAAATGCCGGATTGAACTGCATGAAGTTCAAATGGAAAACGAACGGAAGAAAGGGAGAAACTTGGATCTTGAGCATCAATTATTACAGGAAAAACTTAAATATTACACTCACATTAATAAAGAATAATAAGTCTTTTGATGTTAAAGTTTTTCAAGTACTAACAGATTCTAAATAATAAGTTAGTTCCTCCCTTACTTCTGTTTGTTTTTAATTTGTATTTTATGCAGTTCCAATCCGCATTTTGATTGTGTTTCTGCAATATATTTAGACGGCTATGAATATGTTTACTAGTCATAACTTAATAAGAGTTTGAGATTACTATTAACTAGCTGTTGCCCACGACTCCGCCTGCGTAGACTACTATTTCTGTAACCTACAGGATCTGTGCATTTTTCCAGGATAAAAAGAAGCCTATATGTTATTCGAGACTATATAATCTATCTGTTTTAGCAATTTATTTGTTTATAAGAATTGAACTGTGATTTTTAGTAAGTAAGTTTAATAATTGTACTTAAATTAGTGATATAAAGTAAATACACATATCGATACCTCTGGGCTCAAAGGTCGTAAAGGACAAAGTACGACTTTTCAGGAGAAGCAAAAAACGTTTTTTTATTTTTTTAGTCGACGATAACTTTTTTGTTTTTTGAGCTATTAAATTATGACTTATGAAGAAAGTGCTTAGAATTCACAGCATTTTCCGAAGAGGTATTGAAAAACTGGACTAGAGCTGTATTTACTGAGATAGATTTCCTTTACGCCCTCAAAATTACAATAAAAAGACCTTTACGCCCCTCAAATATTCGTCCTAGGCAAGTTACTTAGGTCGTAAGTCTATTTTTATTTCACAAAACTACAAAACTAAGGTAATAAATAACAATTTACAAAGTTTTGTAGGTTTTCATGGGTCGTAACGGGACACCCAGGTAAGGTATTATGAAAGGGTAAATTGATGATTTAGCTTAAATATTTAATATTTTATGGTATTTCATATGTAAAGAGCAGAAATTGAAATGATGAATTTTAATTTCTGTGACGGGTCTGGGTGTTTTCTATGTATAATATGTATGTATTTACAAAAAAAAAGTATTTAAGTATGTTTATATCCGTTGTCTAGTACCCATAGTACAAGCTTTGCTTAGTTTGGGGCTAGCGGCGCAGTGTAAAATGTCCAAGGATATTTATTTATTTATTTATTTATTTATTATATACCATTTCTTCACATATTTTAAATGAATTATGGTCTTTTAAATGAAATAAAATGATTTTCCGTAGCTTCATAATTTAATGCACACAACTTATGAAACTATTTAAATAGAAGTTTTGATATCTTCGAACTAGAAGAAACTGTTTCCGATATAAAAGCAAATTTAGAAAATAAATATTATGACGCTTTTAAATAAAACTTCATAAATGTCTACTTTATAGGAAAAACCGAAACCAAATTAATTTTATTTATTTATTTAATCATTATTATTGTTTCGAAAAACTACAAATAGCGGACTTAATTCCATAGGGCAGTCTGTCCACCAGTTGACCTTATGATAATGCAGATAATATAATAGAATTATTAAGGACAAACGAAAACCAAACTATATTAATTATTTATTATATTATTTAATAAGAATTTAGAATAATTATTATTCTAAATTCTAAATAAATTAAACATTATTAATTCATAGTAGCTTAAAATTATGTCATTGTACTTGGTATAAAAGTAGAAAAGTTAGGCAAGTAAGATTACAAGTAGGAAGATTTTCAAAAACACTTTTTTGTGCTTACCTCACGACGTCCCCAACATCTTATGGCCACTAAAACTTGCAGTTCAGGACACGTGCCACCACCTCTAGCGCTCTGAACCAGATCATCTTCCACCAAATCTATGATGGTGCGCACTGTGTCCTTATTGAACCTATATTTTATTTTAAAATTTAGGTCCCGCAAATCGAATGGGTTGCTTCGTTGGCGGTAGAGCTTTCTACGTCGCGCTGGGTCGGCATTATTGGCTAAATGCACAATTGCATTTATAGCATTCATTTTCACAAGCAAGGATCACAGCAAGGATATTTTGAATAAATAAACCAACGAAGTGACATTCATATGAAATGACATTTATAAAAGTTAGGTTAAAATAGGTTTATTAGAGCTTTAAACAAGGCCCGAGCTCTCGATAACTTATCACACAGATAAAAGAGGATTTTAGCGCTAAATGACGATTATGAATAACAATTTTTATCAAACGTTTTATAAACCTCTATTAAGCATTTGATAAAATGTGAAAAATGATTATGAATAAGACCGTATATGTTATTCTGGGTTATAAACAATAATACTGTAAAGTTTCATCAAAATCCATTCAGTAGTTTTTGCGTGAAAGAGTAACAAACATCCAGACATTAAAACTTTCGCATTTATAATATTATAGTAGGATTTAAGGAACGCAAACTGTACTAATTTAGGTAACCTTAATAAAATATATTATGTTGTATAGAACAGCAATCTGTCTACTAATTATTATATCTTAGCAAGATATAGAAGCTACTTATAAAACTCCAAAGTGATCAAACCTCATTTGGTATTAGCTTTAATCTTTCAAATTTTCCTTAACTTATCTTCAGTTAGTTAAACCCTTTGAGTTAAACTCTCTTCCTTCAATCAATTACTCGCTTGACCGACTGTATCTTGCCGACCTACTCTGAAAAACATTACCTTATACTTCGAATGGTTCCATCACTCTCAGCCCAGTGTGATACCTGTAAGAGCGACAGTGACAGATAGAATCGAATAGAGGCGTTTTTGAGTAGGCCTGCTGATGCTTAAACTTCCATTAATTACCAAATTGGAACTGTCTTTGGAACTGGAACACTTTGGATGCGGGCGACGAGTTATTATTTCATATTCATACTGTCTTATACTGGAACATAGGTAACGAAGAACAGACAGCTCACCTAACTTAAATTTACTTTTAATTATTGGTTTGAATGAACTAGTAATTTTATCAAAAAACAGTAAGATTCACCAATACCTACCCGCATACGGTCTGTATTAGAAACAACAATGGACTATGTTAACGGACATTTTGGAGTGGATATCACCCACAAGGTGAACAGTGACCTTATAAAGGTAGAAGGAAGGTGCTGGATGCAGGCCGCTACCAACCGGGCGATTTGAAAATAACTGGGAGAGGCCTATGTTCAGCAGTGGACGTCCTGTGGCTGAAATGATGGTAATGATAATAATTAGACACATAGCTCAAAAATCCAATCGAAATCACAAGTAAGTCATACATTAATGACTGAGACTCAAATTTTGAATAGCTGTTAGTTCTAAAAGCATTCTTGAGTCTTAGATTCACACTTGAGTACCATTTCATAATACAAGCCTGAATGAGGTACACTCGGAACGTAGTTGCTCAGTATTTCGTAAAATACCTCATTGAAAGCCTTTATGCATACAGTCCGTGTGATTACGAGGTTGCTACGAGCAAGCGGTCGTAGTGCTACGAATAATCGCTACGTGACAACTCGTAGTTCGTAGTGTTCGTAGCGAGTGTTGGATTTGCTTTTGTTTTTCACTGCATGTTTTAAGTGAATTTCAAACGAAAACGAAAATGGTAGCCACTGTTTTAAAAACTTCTGTTTCTGTCTGTAAAAGAAACGAGCAAACTAATTAACTATTTATAAAGTTAAAAAAAAAACTTACAAATAGAATCAATTTCTACATAGTTTAGGTGTTTATTCTTGAAATCTAGGTGTGAATTGAAAATAATAAGTACAACGGTAGGTCAAAAGTTGAAAACAAAGCTTTTTGTCTTTTGCACGTTTTAAATAGTGGTTTCAATTGTTTCTTATTTTGAGTAATTGAGTCCATGGGCAGTTCATTTTTGAAATGAAAAACCATGTTTTATCTGCCTGTTTTAGAAAAAATCTTATTATTATTTGATTTGGCCGTAAATTTTGTGCTTTACCACTAATTTTACCTGACATTACTAAATAACTAAGTAAAGTACGCCTAAGTCCTTGAATACCTGCGGCATAGTTGGTATTTGGGTGAAGATTCAGGAATTCATAGAATTATGTACCAACTAGTTCTGCTCTGTGGTTACTATATTGTAATGTTAGAATGTAGTCGTAGAATACATAACTTGAGCAATGAAATTAGGTTGTAAGTGAGAAACATAATTATTATAATTACTGTTATTTAATATTGATTACCTACCTTACCTTACATACCTTTCATAAGTGTGTAAACTCTCGGTAGCTAAAGCTAAAATTTATAAAAAACTAGCTAACCCGGCGAACTTTGTTCCGCCTTAATGGCAATAAATAAGCAGACTTTTTTTTTAAATTTCGAACGGGACAAAAAGTATCCTATGTCCTTCTCCTGGCTCTAAACTACCTCCCTGACAATTTTCAGCTAAATCGGTTCAGCCGTTCTTGAGTTATAAGTGGAGTAACTAACACGACTTTCTTTTATTTATATAGATAAATCTTGGCGTTTTTTAAATTAACTGCGTATCAATTATTATTGTTTCTGTTTACGAGTACCTACCTATTTCGTGTATCAATTTGCTACAAAGTCGATTTGTCACACATTGAAATATCATACATTAAAAGGAATTAAATACGTGTCAAATTAGTCACGAGATATAATTATTATGTTAGGCGTGACGAAATTATACGAGCTTTCCGTGTGACAAATCGATTGTAGGGAAAATCGACATTAACTTTAATGATCATTTAGGACGAAAATAAAGGGTAATTTTGAGCGAATATCCTTTACGTTTTGATGCATGCCAACATCACAAAAATATTCAAGTACAAAATATGGATTTAAGGAAAAACTCAATGCCAAATGAAAACACCTACTTGTTTGATAAGGTTTCATTTACAAGTTAAAGATAAAAAATAACAGGTATTTTTCAAATATACTTTATTTTTGACTAGAAACTCTTAGCATTACCAGACACCGGCATCGGCACGATCCCTAAGAAACCTTATCTACTTGATATGATAACATTTAGACAGTAAAAACTTTTATTTACATAACATAATTATTGATGAACATCATTAAATCATTTTAACGTAAGCATTTCACATAATAAGTATTTATTATATTTTCTACACAATTATACAACAGTGAAGACAGATACTCGAAAAGAGTGGTTTCTCACATTTATCATTGAAAGGCAGGGGCTAGTTGACATCTGTTAACTCAATATTTTTTTAAATAAATTATTGGACATTACAGCGATATTTAAAGTTTTAAATGAGTGTTTTAGAATAGTTGTTCAATTGCCGTTTTAAAAGCAACTATTATTGCATGACACACTATTCATATCAAATACGCATATTTAGATATTTAGCCTAAACGCATATAAATTACATAGTATGAAGTATTTACATTACTGTAGTATGTTATAATCTGCACTATTCGATTGTAGAGGTATACCTTATTAGAGGTAATTGACGACTTGCCATAAAGTGAATTCGTCACACTTTTGTAAGATCTTATAATTGAATATTAAGTTAGAGATACGAAAAATATGTACTATCTATTTTTTAATTATTTACTGCATCATTTATTTCTGAAAAATTAAAGTGTTACGAATTCACTCACGTTTTTCCTGTGACGAATTTTGTGACAAATCGACAAACCCCTTTACAGACAATATCGTTTCATTTTCTTGTGACACAAATTCGCTCTAAGAATATGATTAAAATGTATTGTAATTTGTATTTATCTAAAGTGTTTTAAACATTATTTTTTACCATTTACCAATTAATGTACAGTGATAGACATAAATCTTCATTAATTTTTAACGCGCTCGCTAGTGACGACAAAGAAAGATTTTCTGTCACTGTAAATTAATATAGGAAAAGTCTCAGGTACCTACTATTTTTGATATGACATTGTAATCGATGATACCTGTATTATTTCCCTAATTTAATATAATAATAGTTATGTATGTTTTATGGACAAAAGCCACGAAGCTCTTTAAATTTAATGACATAATATTTTATAATTTCTCTATATCTTATTTACATTATACATACATACACATAAAATATGATAATCTACTTTCGTATAAGATGATTTACTTAGTAAATATTTTCAACTAGGTAGTACAGCAATGTAGACTAAAGATTTTTCAAGCATCCACATTACAAAAAAGATTCTTAGGTGGTTACTTTAATGAATCATATTATTTGTTAAATGGAATACGAATGGTTCTCAAGAAATGTTTGTCTCAAATAATCTAAACTGTACTTTAATTTTCTTTTACATTAAATAAAATCTCTTTCAACCATAAAATATAGATTTTAATACTATGTACAATACTCTTGATAATAATGATAAGTTATCATAAATTCTCTTGGAATGACGTGATATGTCCTATGATATATCTAATACTGTTATATCTCACTACTTATATTATACAATTATATATAACTAATAAAGATCATTAGCGCTTTTCCCCATTATGAAATGTATAATATTTTCATTATAATTGATAACTGTGCTCTAATATAACATAGTGTGGGAAAATCAGTGTGTTTATACATTAACGAGCCGTAGGAAGTAATTTGATTAGACATCAAACGGTTATTTGAAATCAATAATTATGTGCTGTTACGGTAATTATGAAAATGGTACGGTAATTATGACACATTTACTAAATTACACACGTGAGGGACACTCAACAATGTTGTCAAATTGTTTATTTGGGGCTGCTTGGACCAGTGATGCACTAACATAAATCCAGCTGAGGTTGTGGATTCGAATCCCGATGGCGATTACTTTGTGAACGAATAAAATTATACATATGTATGTAGCCGTGTGATTTTAGTTTACAATATGACCACTTAAACTCTTCTCGTTTATGTCGTAAAAGTCGGCTAAATAAAAAATATGCGAACAAGAGGCTTCCAAAACCACTGTGGGAAATGTTAGCTAAATCCTTTTAGAAAGGACCGTGCTCCTGCAGTGGGGACTAAATGACTTGATGATGATGAATTGTATTAGGATTTTTGGATATTCTAGTAGTTTACACGTTTGTATCTTGAAGTGTCATTAAAATTAATATATCATAAACCAATGTTTACGACCTTTTCAATTTTTATTTGCTTTTCTTACTTAACGTTCTTAAAGTTCTTAGTTCAATTTCTCAATAACAAGATTACAGACACTAGTCTTAGCTGATAGGCTACGGAAAACGACGGTAGTATAAAATGGGTTAATATACGGCGTGACGCTGTTTTACCAAAACCCTTTCTTTAGTACAGTTAGTCAAATTGTTGTCCAGACGAATTGAGACCGACCCAAATCCATCGATATTATTATGCTGCCAATAAAATCCAATTTAATCACACACGTCAGTTTGTCACAATGAATCGTTATTATGACAATAAATCATAGGCTGCCAATAAAACGTTTTTGCAGTTTATATCCCATCGCTCAAACCGGCGCGCTGTATAATTGAGGATTACCCCTGTATCCGCCAATCCAGGGTTTAACGGCGCACACGTGACATAGCTCGGGGAAAACAGCCATAACAGTTCTCTGTCATCAACTACCTTGGTGGTCTTGTGTAAGACCACCTCTGTGACAAGTTTTGCTTAGTTTGGGACTAGGGGCGCAGTGTAAAATGTACTAGGATATTTATTTATGTACTAGCGGCCGCCCGCGACTTCGTACGCGTGGACGGGATCCACGCGTACGAAGTTTACCCCCTAAGTTTAAGTTTTACCCCCTTCATCTATCTTACGCTGTTTAGATTTTTTCATACAAATGTTTTTTCCCGCTAACTCCCGTTCCCGTTGGAATTTCGCAATATCCTGTTGTAACTAAGCTTTAAGTTTACTAAGGGACTTGCATGCCAAATTTCAAGCATCTAACTTAAGCGGTTTAGATTTTTCATACAAAAGGATTTTCCCGGTAATTCCTGTTCCTGTGGGAATTTCGGGAATTCCTTTCTTAGTGCACCTCTACGGTACCTAAGCTACGTCCCTTATAAATTTCAAGTGCCTAGGTTTAGCCGTTTAGGTTGTGCGTGGGTATGTCAGTGAGTCAGTCATACAAAAGGAATTTCCCGCTAATTCCAATTCCCGTGGGAATTTTGCAATATCCTGTTGTAACTAAGCTTTAAGTTTACTAAGGTACCTGCATGCCAAATTTTAAGCGTCTAACTTACGCGGTTTAGATTTTTTCATACAAATGTTTTTTCCCGCTAACTCCCGTTCCCGTGAGAATTTCGCAATATCCTGTTGTAACTAAGCTTTAAATTTACTAAGGTACCTGCATGCCAAATTTCAAGCGTCTATCTTACGTGGCTTAGATTTTTTCATACAAATGTTTTTTCTCGCTAATTCCCGTTCCCGTAGGAATTTTGCAATATCCTGTTATAACTAAGCTTTAAGTTTACTAAGGTACCTGCTTGCCAAATTTCAAGCGTCTAACTTAAGCGGTTTAGATTTTTCATACAAAAGGATTTTCCCGCTAATGCCCGTTCCCGTGGGAATTCCTAAGTATCCTATAACCTGCCCAGGAGTATGAAGAATAATTGTACCAAGTTTCGTTAAAATCCGTCGAGTAGTTTTTGTTTCTATAAGGAACATACAGACAGACAGACAGACAGACAGACAGACAGACAGACAGACAGACAGACAGAAAGACAGACAGACAGACAGACCAAAATTTTACTGATTGCATTTTTGGCATCAGTATCGATCACTAATCACCCCCTGATAGTTATTTTGAAAATATATTTCATGTACAGAATTGACCTCTCTACAGATTTATTATAAGTATAGATTATCTTGTAGAAGGAACACCTTTGTGATCTAGTACAAAGAACACTTCTTAGATCCAATGGTCGCGGGTTAGATTCCTAGGAGGCGCAAAATTTTCAGCTCGGTTTGGCTGGTGTTGGGGCTTATTCTGAGTTCACATGACAGATTATCATGATCCGATTTAGGTCTATAGAACAGATTTTAGTAGATATTATTAGATGCTCCGCCTTGGCATGAATTTATAAAAGATTCGTTAACCGTCACAAGTATCATGCTAGATTGATCATTAGACTAAAAACTAAACAGAATTTAATACACGTCTTTTTTATGATATTAAAAAGATAACCTTTAGTTATATGGTAGCCTCTCAGAAGTTTATCTTCGCGTTTAATAAAAACTTGTCTGTTCTCTTCCGGCTGTGGCCTAGTGGCATACACGCGAATTCCATCTCGGTCCGATGAGCTATTTTGACACGATTCGGTAAGCATACCTACGGGCTTGTATAATATCGATGTGCATGTTCAATGTTAGCAGTGAGAAAACATACCGCTCATCCATTAGCAGTGATATCGCAGGAAAATTTGATCAGCAAAAAGGATTTTTCTAACTCCGTCTGGCTAGCTACCATCATCAATGGGGTATTATCGATTCGTCACATTTTTTAAGTGCCATACATTGAAAGTAAATTCGTCATAATATTATGGCAATATATAGGTACTCTAAAATAATTTGCTACAACACGAATTTACACATGCTTTTTTTGTGACGAATCGACTTTGTGGCAAACCGACATTAACCCCCACTATCTTACCTAAGTCTGTCGTCATAACAACAATGTTAACAGCATTGTTGTGTTCCAGCAGTTGGAGGTAAAATAGCCAAATACTCCGTGGTAGAGGTTTCCAGGTGAAACTCCCTTCCACCTTGAGGCTGATCATCACTTTCCATCACGTGAGATGCCATGAGCTTCCTCGTTGTGGGTTAAAAAAATGGAGTTAGTGAGTTTTTGGTTAGGCATTTGTAAAACCAGAAAGATTTTTTGAAAAAAATTAGATTTGCTTCACAATTTAAGTACTTATCTTATCAAATTCATTGCAAAAATTAGAAAATTAACTCATCACTAGAATGATTGAGAGAACTAAAACCTCCTACGACTCGTCAATTCAGACATATAAGTATAGGCTTTGGAAGGTAAAGGATACATTTAAGTGCCTAAAATGTCATTTTTATACAATACATTTAAAATTTATATTTTTAATCTACCTCCATGCGTATATTCATATTTTTATGTAACAATAAAAGAGCGCCCGCAAATTAGAGGCATGAGGTAGCGCCGAAGTGGCGCCACGGCAGGCCTGGCTCACTCCGCGCGGTACATCCGATAATTACCTACAGCGAAGCGCCCCGCCGGCGGGTATTATATCAGTCGAGTGTCACGCGCGCGCCCGTCAGGACGCTGGCGTGCGTTGTAGTATGATTATAATTCTATGATCGAAGTATTATTTAAAAATGGACATAAAGAGAAAGAAATATTGTGCGGCGTTCGGGTGTTTAAATTCGAAAAGAAATCTACCGGATTTATCTTTTTTTTCGCTTCCCAAAGATGCTGAAAGGTATGTTGGCCATGTAGGTAATCAATAATTATTAGGATAGTATAGGAACCTAACCTACCATGACTACTGCTCAGAATGCGTTCGTTCGTTTCAGCTAAATGACGTCCACTGCTGGACAAAGGCCTCTCCCAAGGTTTTCCATAATGAATGCGTACTTACATACATACGTGTCATGAGGTACGTACCTCATGACATACAGTGTGAGTCACGTTAAAGTGTACATATGAAAATAGATGAAACTAGACCTATTTTTATCGACAAAAAAGAGGTCAAAAAATTTTTGAGATTTTTTTTTAATTTTTTATAGAATTTTTTTTCTTCCAATTACTTATTGTAAAGAAAACGTAATAACTTTTAAACTAAGCGGTATATCCTGATAAAATAAAAACAGTAATAATGCTAAATAACAGGCGATACTAAAAAAATACATAAAATACACAAAAAAGGCCAACAAATAATTAAAAAAAATACTTTTTGAAAAAATTCTGCTTTTAAATTCGTGTTTTTTTTGGTTATTTGATAAATTTCTCCAAAAAATGCCCCTATAACCGGTGGTTTTTACTACTTTGTATTATTCTCTATCGTATTACCTTCGTAAAACCAAAAATCGCATGTCTCTATCCCTATCACAACATTTGCAATAATCGTTTGAACTAAGCCTCTCCGGACGCGCTATTCAACGCTTCGTTAACAACGAAACTGAAAATGGCTCTAGATTTGTAATTTAGATAAAGACAAGTTAAATTTCAAATAAAAACAAAAGATTTCAAAGTAAAATAAGCATTTTAGTTAAAATTAAAATTTTCTCTACCTGCAGCGGAGAATAATGTTGTGGCAGGCCTTTGTTCAAACGCTCATAGCAAATGTTGTGATAGGGATAGAGACATGCGATTTTTGGTTTTACAAAGATAATACGATAGAAAATAATACAAAGTAATAAAAACCACCTGTTATAGGGGCATTTTTTGGAGAAATTTATCAAATAACCAAAAAAACACGAATTTAAAAGCAGATTTTTTCAAAAAGTTTTTTTTTTATTATTTGTTGGCCTTTTTTGTGTATTTTATGTATTTTTTTAGTAAAGCCTGTTATTTAGCATTATTACTGTTTTTATTTTATCAGGATATACCGCTTAGTTTAAAAGTTATTACGTTTTCTTTACAATAAGTAATTGGAAGAAAAAAAATTCTATAAAAAATTAAAAAAAAATCTCAAAAATTTTTTGACCTCTTTTTTGTCGATAAAAATAGGTCTAGTTTCATCTATTTTCATATGTACACTTTAACGTGACTCACACTGTATATACATTAATTATTTTTTTCACTAGACAGCAACCCTAACAGCGTAAGAAGAGTTCAGAGGCACGCGATAGAAAGAGACAAAACTTGTAGGTGAATAAAATTGTAGGTACGTAGTGCTGTGCGAGCTGAATTCCACTGTATCGCGTCGCAGCAAGACTCGCATTTATTTAAATCGTCTTGCGGAGTAATCCTTCTGTACCTGTACTATTACTTATTCTGTGGCCACGGTGGCGCGATTACCACACAACTGTTACAGGTCTAGCGCTCAACTCATTCTGTGCCTGAGGGCAGGAGGGAGGAGCGGTACGGGAAGGGTAACAGTGATATATTATGACGTCACAGAGAATACAAATCTGAAGTCTCCTTGACGTTTGACGTCACAAAATACCCTTCCGTGCCGCTCCCATTCCATCACCCGTGCCGGGTTCGATTCCCGGCCGGGCAGAAATTGAAATGATGAATTTTAATTTCTGTGACGGGTCTGGGTGTGACTATGTATAATATGTATGTATTTAAAAAAAAAAGTATATAAGTAGTATATCCGTTAAGCTAGCACCCATAACACAAGCATTAAGTTGCTTACTTTAGGGCTAGCTGGCGCTGTGTGAAATTGTCCAAAGATTTATTATTTATTTATTTATAGTTATCATACAAGATATACGCGACGTGTGTCGCGCTTCTAGAAATTGTATGAAAACTAGCAGTGGCACGGCAAGCGCGCTACAGTGGCGCTACTGCAGCGCTTCATCGCGCCTCTAATTTGGAAGCACCCTAAATCTCTTCGATATAGTGTCTTCAAACAACAATATTGATCTACTTAAATTAAACAAATTAATTGACTAGTATTGCACATAACGTACTTAAAGTACCAAATCAACAAAGTGAATCGATTTGTAAATTATGTAATAACAACCATTGAACTTCAAACATAATTTTCTAGCCTAAGGAAATAATGAAAAACTATAAATGTCAAAACAATCTTTCAATCAAAACAGTATTATTTTATAACATCTTTGGCATACGTATGTAATCCACATTAATTTAATGCATCGTGAAAATATCTCATTAAATACATTAATAGATTTATTAAGCATGCTACTAAATACACCTATCAACAATATTTACAATATAGACTTAATTATTTACAAAAGTATCACAGGAATTTCAAATGCGAATCAAATGGGATAGTACTGACTAGGTTAAAATCTGAAGTCGATAATTCTATAATTTATATCGATATGTAGAAATGTATCTCTATTGAAGATATCGATTGACTCTAAAGCCCGGTCTCCAAGCACGTAGAATTTTGTCCAATGACCCCAAGCTACCCATCCTTATCGCTCGCGTGTAATTGTGTTGCTATTGCGCTCGCACACTCACTGCGGGCGCCCGTCGCACAGTCGCGACAGCAATATAATTACGCGCGAGCGATAAGGATGGGTAGCTTGGCAAAATTCTACGTGCTCAGCGACCAGACTATACGATTATTATTACAGATTTCGTATGTTAAAACACATTCAATGATCCTTTGACCCAAATTCGACCCTTATTTTCGACACAACACCATTTCACCAGATATGTACATTGTAAGTCCCTTCAAACTCTGATCAATAGAAACACTAATGAGCATCATTATTCTTAAACACGTATTGCTTAGTCCCTGGACGATCAGACCACATCACTTCTGTCGAACACAGCATTGCTGGTGCCGTCTTCTTGTCAAATGTGGTATTCCCTCAGTGGCCTCACAGACTCGGCAGAAGACCTTGGAGTAGGATCAACTCCTGAGAGACCTAGTGACCCGCTTCTGCGCACAACCAGGGTTTTTGTTCCGTAATCGGTGACGAAATTGTCGTTTCTTGTTGGAGTGTTAGCTCTCACTGTCTGGTAACCACAACAAGGGGGGTACCTGGAAGTCAGGATCTTCTTGAAGGCCTCCCTGAACTCTGTGTTGAATATAGAGTAGATGATCGGGTTGAAAGCTGAGTTGGAGTATCCGAGCCAAGTCAAGATCTTGAAGGCCAAATCTGGAACAAAATTGAAATTAATATCCAATCCAATAAACTTGATGAAATGAATTTATGACGGCTCTAAGGCTCTTTCAGATAAGATCGTAATTTCGGCACTTGGAGTTATGCGAGCTATATTTCGTGCTTCAATAGGCCGAACGTTTATACCCTCGAAGTGTTGAAAACGACTTGTGCCTTTAACCTTTATAACGCGTCTTTGCTCGTGCAGAAAGAAATCATCAGACCATACATTTTTGTTCGAAAATAGCACTTAATTATAAGGATCTTATACCGTCGCCTTATATCTTATATGTTGTGCTCTGCGTGCCCAAACAACTGCACGCAGAAAGATTTAATGAAGGCTACTGACAACGTCATTCTTGTGGCGGAGTTTTGGACCGACGCTGTGCAGCTTTGTTGTCGACACGATAAGAAGAACATACCTGTAGGCCTAAAATGCGCGCCGCGATAAGCGGTTATCACGCCATTTTATCGATTTTGCCCATACATTTTGACGTCGATAAAAGTTATCACGGCGCGCATTTTAGGCCTACTGTTTTCACCGTCAATCCCTAAATTTTAAGTGACCCCTATGGGCATTAGAGACCTCAGTTTTCGTAAGCTTGATATGATGTCGAAAAAAGAAATATCAACCAAAAATTTACGAGTTTACTAGTCACATATCCATTTACGTATCCCGGACCTAAAAACAAGTGGAATTAATTTTAATTACATTCTACTAAAATTTTAGTAACCCGATTACGACTATTTGGCGAAAACTTCAGTACTTTTTCCTGGAAACCAATCAGTTTTTCTGAATCTCGAATACGATTCAAACGTTTTGGGATAGGCAAATAGCATTATGAATTTTAGTACTGGTATACAATGCGAAATAGGCTAAAATAGTAAATAAATTCAATATACTTTATTGATACGAATACAAAACTAAAGTAAGGTCGCCCCCTCGGGCCCGCCATATTGCATTGCTGAAACTATTGGTTCCTTCTGTAGGTTGTTGACATTTTTACTTTATTTCGTTTTATCTCGATATTTACGTAGCCAAGCAAGATCAAACAGTTCACATACAGAATGTGCTATAAAAAGACAAATGTAAAAATTGGGTAGAGATAACCTATTTTCTTTTGGTTGTATTAAACCTTATTACGCACCTACGAGTAAATCTGTCAGTCTAATTACGTGAAAGTAGCCTAATTATTACTTTGAATCATCGTCTTCTTCTTAGCCTAGCCCATTCCCATTTTATTTGGAGTTTCCCTTCCTTATAATGTTGTAATAAAAAATATTTCTGAGCATTTTTTAAGAGTTTTCCAGATTTTTATAATAAACCGACATTGCATAGTTTCACAGTGTGCCAGATGGTTGCCAGATTATTGGTTGTAAAATAAATACAACACAAATGAGCTGGCTTATCTATTCGAGCTGTGCTATTACCCTAGTTATTGGATTCCTTCTGAACTCGAGCCAGCTTTTTCGGAGATCAGTCGAATTCAGCTCTGATGGAAAATGAAATACTGATGAGGATAAGGCCTTATAAGGTTTCATAACACATCAAG
Source organism: Ostrinia furnacalis (assembly GCF_004193835.3). NCBI lineage: Eukaryota > Metazoa > Arthropoda > Insecta > Lepidoptera > Crambidae > Ostrinia > Ostrinia furnacalis. The sequence continues at coordinate 63,163 of NW_021134995.1, forward strand.
GTACAATTTTTTTATTGAAATATAGCAACATTACCAAAAGTAATGTTACATGTGAAAGTGACTTTGCATTTTAGCCTATTCAGTACAAACAATATTTCTTCTATAATATTAGTGTAGAAGTGTAGACTGTAGATAGTTACTAAGATAATAAAACTGAATGAAACCAACGAGAACTAGCTCGGGCGACGAAGTTCAGACTCTAGTTCAATTGCAAACTCAAATTAAAACTAGTAATTACCTTCCGATTGTTGTTGACACTGAGTTAAAGTCTAGTTAGTCGCGGCGCTTGAGTGGACTTACAAGTGTTGCCAATCTGTCGGTATTTTGTGTCGATGATATTTTATACCACAAGAACGACCTCATAAAGGCGCTGGATGCAGGCCGCTGCCAACCGGTCATCGTGGAAGTTACTAGGGGAGGCCTATTTTCAGCAATTAACGTCCTACTATGGCTAAAATGATGATGATGATGATGATGATAAATTTCCTTGAAAAATATACGAGTATTGTGAAAGGTCGCTTTAGCATCGTAAATTCAAGTTTTAACTTAATTATTTCAAAAGTGAGGTACTTAATATTATTATGGATAAATATCAACCAACAAGAACTAAAAAATATCGTATAACATTATTTTGTACACAAGTTAATTCTTTGACTATTATGTACTACTACATATTCTATAACCAACAACCAAATCTTATAATCTAAAGAAACTTTGTTTTTTTATTCCTTTTCGCTTCGTATTTAATACTTGTAATGGTCGGCCGTTTGGTGTAGTGGTTCGAAACGGACTACTATTCCGGAGGTTGCGGGTTCGATTCCCGCACAGTACAAACATTTGTGTGCATGAACATATTTGTTTGTATTGGACTGGGTGTTTTCTATGTATAATATGTATGTATTTACAAAAAAAAGTATTTAAGTATGTTTATATCCGTTGTCTAGTACCCATAGTACAAGCTTTGCTTAGTTTGGGACTAGAAGCGCAGTGTAAAATGTCCAAGGATATTTATTTATTATTATTTATTATTAAAAAAAATATAGTCAGATTTGAAGAACTTAATTTGGAGTTTGTATTAGAATTGGAATCAGTTAACACCATCTAATTAAAATGTATCGATTCAATAGGACCACCTTCAATGTTAATTACTGTTCTCGTAATTTAGTGTCTTGGATTACAACTTGGATTCCAAAGCTTTTAAACACTACTCAATATCGATAATGTAAGTATCGATACTATCACAATTCAAGTTAGATTTACAATCTGTGGCAATTTCGCTGGATCTTTCAAAATGTTAAAGTTTGAAGCAATCAATGATCCTTTTAGTGAACTGTTTGAACTTTGTTCAGAGTATAAAATTTGGCGGTTATCGTTAGTAATATTGGTAATAAATATTAAAAACTTGTAGTAGTTGTGCCAAAGTAGGTATGGTTTATTATACAAGTAGGTATTATTGCCAAACTGTGACAGTGGGTGGGGCACATAGCTTGTAGAAATGATGGCCGTTGGGGCAAAAAGTTCTTGAGTGGCGACCAAGAACCAGAAAACGCAATATAGGTACTAGGCAGCCTCGATTGACCGATGATCTGTAGGCCTAAGATGCGCGCCGTGATAACTTTTATCGACGTCAAAATGTATGGGCAAAATCGATAAAATGGCGTGATAACCGCTTAGGCCTACTGGTGAAGGTCGCGGGAAGCAAGGTGGTCGTTGTGGAAATAGGCTAGATGACAACATTGCATTTATTTTGTCCGTCCCGTCAGACAGACAATTAGAAAATATTAGACTCATATTTTTTATTTTCTTTCATAATTAAATAATAACAGTGCTACATCGAGTTGAAATGGCGCGATACGTCACGCTTGAGTAGAATTTTTACTCAAAAGTGACGTCACGCGACATTTCAACTCAATATAATACTGTAATTATTCGATTATGAAAAAAAAATAAAAAACATGTCTCCAAAATTTTTTTATTATCTGTCTGACGGACTAAATAGAATTTCGATTTCATTACCCAATCATCATCCTTATTCTTGGGGGAGGCCTTTGCCCAGCTGTGGACGCCCTAATCTAGTTCTAGTGGCTTTATTTTTAGATAATACAAATACAAGTTAATTTCTCCTGTTTTGCAAGTAAGCCTAGATTACACTAGCACCACAAAATTGTACCAAGCGTTGTTGCTTTTAGAGACGTTTCAAATAAATAGAGTATAATATCCTACAGCAAAACTTGACCTGAGAAACTATTTCCACTTCTTATTTTCGATACTGCAGCTCCATCCAACTAGCAATGTATAAGTTAATACCGGAGTGGAGGAAAGCTATACATTTTTAGTTCCACAACAAATAAGTAGAAAAAAAATTGGCGGAGTTCGAAGCTTAGTTCGACTTTTCTCCAGCGAAAAGTCTTTTAAACTGTTCGTATACGGGTAGCAATAATGGAATTGATAGTGTGAGGGTATTAAATATTTTAAAACTTGAATGTTTTATTGCAGCAGTGATAGACGCTATATGATGAGGTGATCACGATCAAACCTTGCTTTCAAATTACCTACGAGGCATTTTACAAAGATGGCCTAAAAAATGATTCATAAAGAGAATGCGGTCATTGAAACGTCCTAGCTTCGAAAAATCTCGGCACTTCAAAAAGTTGTAGCTGAATAGTCTGTTGAAATTATGTTTGCAGACTTTATATTATGAAAATAATCCAACAGTTTCTGTGTCTCAGTCGGTTCAAATGTTGTTAGTTGGATCTCTGTCGACGGCTAAACCATTGCGGTTAACCGACTCCTAACACACGTTTATGTCTAGTTTGCTGCAGGAGAAGGAAAAAATTAACATTAAATTACTACTAGTAATGTCAAGCTTCACAGCAGCTTCAAGGGGTTGTAGAGTATTAGAATTTGTATTGTACAAATTACTAATAGTCCCGTTAGCCCCTCGTGCTAAACTAAATAATGCTTGTGTCACGAGTGGGCCACAATAGTCGAGCGGCGGCGGGATTCAAACCCGCGTTCCCCGGATCACGAGTCAGCCAGTCCGACCCCTTCACCGTTCGGCTATCGTGGCTTCAAAATTACTAACATTATTTATTTTACTACTAATGTTTATTAAAAATGTTCATACCTGGTATGCAAGTTTTGCAGAACGCCGCCACAATGTTCACAGAGAAGAAAGGAACCCAGCACAGAAGAAAAACCCCCATGATGATGCCCACAGTGATGGCTGCTTTGTGGTCAGACACGTGGTACGGCGACGAGTGGACGTGAGTATGTACTCGAGTCCGGACGGACTTTGTCCGATTGTCCGGCATTTGGACTGTCCGGGTGACAGCGCGGATGGACTTCACGTGCTTCTGGGCGTAGCAGTACAGTCTGTTGACAAAGGAGTGAGTGAGTTTCCTCATTGCTAACATTTAAGGTTAGAAAAAACGTTGACAATCTAGAAATATGTGGTAGCTGAAGCTATGTTAATATGTGGTAGCTGGAGCGCAGCGCGGGATGTCCACCCACAAGGTGGACCGTCGACTTGATAAAAGTAGCAAGAAGGCGCAGGATGCAGGCTGCTACCAACCGTGCGATGTGGAAGTCATTGGGGGAGGCCTATGTTCAGCAGTGAACGTCCTGTGGCTGAAATGATGATGATGATGAAGCTATGTTTATTATATTAACTCAGTCATTATCGGTTCTAAATTATTATTAAAGTCAAACTATATGTACATAGAGACGGTATAATAGCTTTCTACATTATTTTACTAATCATTCGTCTATCAGATACTCCTCCTAGAACAGAACTCCTTTTAGCATCCACAATCCTATCTTTTCATTATAATGCAGATGTACATTACATAACATTTATAGTAGCTTAAAGTGTGAAGTCACAATTTTCTCCATATGAAATCATCAACACATTGAGCAAACAGTTACCAAGCAATTACTCTATAGCATTGGAGCCAAGGCTATCTAGGCTGGCAATATGCCTAAGCGTATTTAACCTGGCATGTCACTATAACCAATTCATTTGCCAAATTCAGAATAGAACGCTTCATTACTTAATCGAATCTTGGTTAGGTACTTGAGTCCCTTTTTATCTCAAATGATCTTAAATCAGGATTAGAAAGTGATTTGTTTTTATCAGCAGTCGTATATCAGCGTTATAGAGGCTTTAAGCGTAAAATTGGGTTTTATTTCGTAACGCATCGGATTTTTACGAGACCAAATGTCTCCAAAAGTGACTCATTTCGTAATACTTCGCTCCATTTATTCCCTTGCTTATCAAGGGCATGTTATCAATAGAACCTACCTATCAATGGTATAAAGGGTACCTAGCTGACAATAGCCAATCAACAAACTTTCTATGTGCTATTAAACCGCAACTCTTCATAGATTTGGTATGGTAATGAGATGTGACGTCACTATTTAGTGAACTCAATTTACTAACTTAAATTGTTTTCAGAGCTACTAAAAGCACTTAAAGTCTAATTTTACAGAAAATTTAAATTTATTTTTTTAGGGCTAGAATTAAGTATTTCAATGAAGTGGTTTTGGAATAAATGCTGTGAAATCGGTAATCCATTTTAACTAATTTTTCATCAAAATCATGCAGCGCTTACAATAATTACTTATTAGTAAAAAAAGTAAAACATTTCCATCTAAAATGTCACTTCTCCGGTAAAAGGAAAAATGTGGCAGTCACCGATATTGAGTTTAATAAAAGCCATTCAGTGTTTTATTGAAACTTTTGCTTCCATTAATAAAAGTTCATTTCTCGTGCGACTGCTCTCATTGTGTAACTTCCGTGAGCGACAAGTCGTACAGTTAGTCACATAATGTCCCACAGCCTTTTTATTTCAAGTCGAGTGACGTTCCTTGTGATGTGCTTTTGTTGAGTATTAGGTTTATAGTTGTTGCAATTCACGAAGGCGAGTGAGCTTTACATGTGTGGTGGCTCGCTACTGTTCTTTTTTCAAAAGTTTTGACAGACATTACACTATCGTTATGTGCATGAACCTACACGTACACACACAAGTAAAGCTCACTCGCCTTCGTGAGTTGCAAGAACTATAACTATAGACAGGTTATATGTTTTATGCTAATTGGATCGAATAAAGGTGAGCCAGGTGAACATCGGCCACCCATTGAGGGGGAGCATGGTGGATCCTGTCATGTCCACGGAAGGCGTCTTGATCGTCTCTGGTACCCAAGGCGCCGCCGACCACCAAGCAGCAGAGGGAACACCCCAAGTTTTTAGTGGGTTCGAGCCCCACATAATGCAGGCAGGCATCTGGTAGGTATAGATAAGCCACTCTCCTGAGTAAAAAACGACTTGGAAGTGTCCGCCGAAGAACGGATTATTTCAGATTTTTAACCAATTAAAACCAATATTATTACTGTATCAATTCATGTCATTACTACTGTACCGAAAACACCAGTGCTGGTACAGCCGACATGATATTACCAAAATGAACTGAATCTAATAAATTAAATTGGTGTAACCGCATGTCTTTTAATAATAAAGGACATGTACTGTAGTTACTTGAACCTGACATCATTTGACAAGGACGCTCTAATAAATACCATATCGTAAGTGCTTTCTACGTAATGGAAGTTTAACCGCCTTATACAACTACTTAGCTAATTGGTCCATTCAAAATGAATGGCACTAAAAACGGTATATTAAGCCTTCCTTGACATTGTGAGTTTGCGAAGACTGTTCATCGCAAATTGGCCTTTGTTGTTGAGTGGATCATTAGGGATTGTTAGGTTTAACGGAATCAGTGGTCAAGAATTTGTAGGAAAAAATCTAGAAAAATGTATATTCTTTTCTTGTTTGATCAGTCATATGTCTTTTATTTATTGTCAAACAATCTCCCCTGGAAAAAGCATTTTATGTTTACTTTGTTGTCTTTTCTTATTAAGTTAATGCCTGAATAGTTTTTTAACGGGACTTTTCGCACCTTTTGTTCCCACCGCTGCAACTCGTACGTAGCCATGATTTATAGTTTGACCGTCAATAAAAACCCAACCAGCGAAGATCAAGTTCGAGTCGAATGATTATTGTCAAAACCCTTTGATAGTGTGGCAAGAGTTGTGGAAGAAAACATATTTTAATAATAAAATATTATTATTATAAAAAGTCATTTTAAAGCAGTTTCAATTATCTACTTTGCATCTCATTTTACTTAAAGCTTTTAGTATTTTTGTATTATTTTAAGATATAGCTCACTGCTAGTCTCATTTTATCAAATAATTTCTAAATCACAATTTTCAGGCTAACGACTAATAATGTAGCGTTAAATCAAAATTGCCTAACTGTTCTAAAATAAAGTGATTGAAGTACTTAATAAATCAAGTTCATAATTAATGAATGTTACGATTCTCAGCCAACTTCTTAGCGGTTAAAATGTAAGTTAAAACGTCATTAAACGAAATGAAGTTCGACATAAATGCAAACTTTTAGATGTCCTACGTTGGAAAACTGTAGCAATGCTAGAAAATTCTAGTAGATAATTAAATAGTGCTTAGTAAACTCAATTAAATTAAACATTTTGTTAGATCAGTTATAGATACAGACTTATCCTAAAGCAATAAATAGTTTTATTACTTTCCTAACTGGAAATTGCCAAAAAATCTATTAAACAGTAGGCAGGCCACCCATTCGGTGGATCGACGATCTGTTGAAGGTTGCGGGAGACACCTGGATGCGAGCAACGAAGTACCGGTCGTTGTGGAAACCCGTGGGACATTTGGTTGATCTAACCTTGTTGGTGATCTAAATGAATAAATATTTAATATTCACCTTACTCACGTCTCATAAGATTGTGTTTTTTCTAATGTAGATAAGTACCTATTCCTACTTTTAGTGTAACAATGAATGTAGGTAGTACCCACTGCAGGCCACAAATGTAATTATGCCGTGTGTGAGTCCCTGGTGACCTGTAATACAGGCTCTTTCAAAACCTACTTCAGGCACCAGTCTTCACAATACGGTATATGATATGCCAGGCCAAAGCACCGATTAGCACACTAGCAAATAATGTATCACAGAATGACAAACTATTGTATCTTTCCTATGTGCTGTCGTGTGTACCTAATATCTTGTCAAATATTGTCTCAATACCTAAGCCCATTGTGAAGAAAATAAATATTTTTATTATTATTATTTTTTAGGCTTTTTTTTTTACTCGAAGTCCATAAGTTCTACCTATTGTTTCCGAAAGCGAGCGGGTTCATTCCGTTCACGTGCGCTTCGTGCGTTCTCTAGCAAGAGCTGAAAATCGGTGTTCTGCCCTATTGAGGGCAGTGTTTACACTGAGCTCTTTGTTTTTTGCATCGCTGCGGCACACATCACTCTGACACAGGGAATTATTTTAAAAGGCTAATTTTGTTTCATTATTCGTGCTTATTACCTGCCTCCTGCTGTTTTGTCACTATACATATGTTTAAATAAAAAGTTTTTGCAAATGAACGATTCATCTATCTTTTACTAACCTGCAGTATATACTGATCATCACAATGCACGGCAGTATAAATGATATACAGCTGGATACAACCGCATACGTTGGGGTCAAAACGAGGGCACACGTGGGGTATCTCGGAGGCCTCTGTGTGGCCAAGGCCTCCTCATCGGGCCTGTGAAGACCGAGGGAGATAGGCAGGAAGCTGACCAACGCAGCCAAGATCCAGATCATGGCGATTGTAATGATGGCCACTCGGCGGGTCACCCAGCGACCGTATCTGCAACAGAAATAAGGGATTAGGAGTCGAGAAAGACATTTGGAGTTATAGTAATTGGGTTACTTTCTAAAGTTTATAGGGACGTTTAAGGGACTTAAAGACCTTTTGTGAAATGCCCGCGAACACAATATTACGTCAATTTATCGCGTTTTACGTATAGTTGTTGCAATTCACGAAGGCGGGTGAGCTTTAAATGTGTGGTGGCTCTCTACTTGTTCGTTTTTCAAAAGTTTTGATAGACATTACATTACATTACATTTTACTATCGTTATGTGCATGTGCACACACACAAAAGTATTTTATTTTATTTATTTTTATTTTTCTTTATTCAGAAAACCACAGCTCTTTATAATAATAATACAAACAGGTATTTTTGTTCTTACAGCCAATAATGGATTCTATATATTAGTAAAGCTCACTCGCCTCCGTGAGTTTCAAGAACTTATAACAACTACATAACTAGGAGAGATACTGAAATTCCTTATTAATCTACTTCTTCTGCTATCGTATTTATTGTTAAAGCAGTCAGCGTTAGACTCGTGAACCACTTAATTTGTTTTGTTGTTGCTGGCCCAAACGATGCGATTTTTGATTCATTGGCAAAATGTCTTATACAATATACATTGTCATGCTAAAAATTAATTAAAAAGATAGTGTTAGGATTAAAGCGAAAAATCATTTATTTTTTCGACAAGCTTTGATCTTGAGTGAAATTAGATATTAAGTTTTATTGAAGTACCACTAACAAACGTTCTTCTTTCTTATCAATTTTATGCCCTACATAAAAATTCAACACCAGAATATCCACGATGACAACTCCAAACCCTATTAACCTTGATATTCAACCACGTAATATCAAACATTTATAAAGATTCATCGGCTCGAATGTTAATAACATTCATTCCAATTTGTTGGCTCAGCCAATAATATCTTCAAAGTGTAGTTAAAACCGAAATTTGATACTTCAGGGCGGCAGATTATACAAAATTGGTATTTCGGCGACATTTCCCTTGAAATTCGATATTGGGTGCGCAATTATTTTCGATTCTAGTGGTTAAGTACTGAGGTACGTTCCGTGCCGATAGGTCTGTTGTTAAAATATATAATTACATTGATTCTGGAATTAATGGAAACAATTCCACGATTTCGGTATTATTCTCACAGACTGATTCCATTTAACGTTAATTTAAAAATTGCTGCGAAATATTGGGACCATTGAGTTATTGTGAATTAGGTTATGCCTATCGTCTGTCAACCTCGTTTTGAAGTATTAAATAAAATGAATAATTTCAGGCCTGGTTCAACCATACGCGCGATAACCGCGCGTTTTCTGGGTTGGTTCTCATTGGCGAGGCACTGAGGCGGTTCTCAGAAGTCTAAGGCTACGGCCGGATACTCGAGACAACCCCACTCGGGCGATGACGGAACGCCGCGGAGGTTTTAGTGGGTATACCCCGTCCTTTTCAGCACGGAGCAGCGCCCTTTTCGGGGCGCCGGGAGTCCCATACACCACCCTGTCCTCCGGCAATGGTGACGCTGCACAAAGCGTTTCACCCGCGACAAAAAAAGGCACTGAGGCGATAACCGTGTACGAAATGTACGAGATCTGTAGGCCTAAGATGCGCGCCGTGATAACTTTTATCGACGTCAGAATGTATGGGAAAAATCGATAAAATGGCATGATAACCGCTTATCGCGGCGCGCATCTTAGGCCTACTGCACAGCAACCGCACGATGATCGCTGTGTGCCTGTGTCTGGATCAGGCCTAAGCTTTGAGGCCATCTATACTTTTGAAATAGCTATAATCCGGGCCTTTTCAAGGCGAGAGTGAATAGGCACATACAGGGCAGATATCTGCCATCCTAGACTGCTCACTTAACACCAGGTGCGATTGCGGTTTTGCATAAAAAATAGCTATATGAAGTGAACACAATACGACACCACAATTTGTAAGGAAATCTGGTTGTCCCAGAGCGGCCATATTCTAAATTTCTAAACGCTGTAATTTATTTTAACTTTGTGCAGGTAATATTCAAAAGTTTAATTATTATCGTAGCAATCAATCGCTATTAAATTTCATAGCTCACTAGTTTTATCGGAGTATATTCTAAATTAAAATTGTTCAACAGTTAATATCGGAGTCTAAAGAAAATTAAAACGTTTTCACAATTTTAACTGAGTCTAATTTATTATTTACAACTGGCAAACTAACAATATCAGTTTTTATAATAATTTGTGCAAACATTTTCAAACCTTTTTCAGGCTTCAAAGCCTTCAAATCAACTGAAGCAAAACCTAGCTGTTACTAAACAAATTTAACTTGTTCCAAACAGATTTCATTTTTATTTTTACATCGCACTTGGATTAATTAACCCTTTCGTTCTCGGTAATTCTAGCCTGTTTTGCACACAATGATATTTACATAATAATATGGTCAGAACGTTATTTAAGGCTTATTTACCACACCTATTAAAAGTGTTATGTATACCTGGGACAAACAGTCCAGTTAGGTTGGTCCAACTTCGAGAAAGAGGTCAATCGTCGAATCCAACTCGGATGGGCAGCGTTCGGGAAGCTTCGCCATATACTCACGTCCGAAATACCGCAGTGTCTTAAGTCGAAAGTATTTGACCAATGCGTGTTGCCAGTGATGGTATACGGATCTGAGACGTGGTCGCTTACTATGGGCCTCATAAGAAGGCTCAAGGTCACCCAAAGGGCGATGGAGCGGGCTATGCTCGGAGTTTCCCTGCGTGATCGAATCAGAAATGAGGAGATCCGCAGGAGAACCAAAGTAACCGACATAGCTCGCAGAATTGCTAAAATCAAGTGGCAGTGGGCGGGGCACATAGCTCGTAGAGACGATGGCCGTTGGGGCAGGAAAGTTCTCGAGTGGCGACCACGGGCTGGAAGACGTAGCGTGGGCAGGCCTCCTACTAGGTGGACCGACGATCTGGTAAAGGTCGCGGGAAGAGCCTGGATGCGGGCAGCGCAGGACCGTTCATTGTGGAAAACCTTGGGGGAGGCCTTTGTCCAGCAGTGGACGTCATTTGGCTGAAAAGAAAGAAGAAGAAGAAAGATTAAAAGTGTGTGCCTGCTTATTAGGACTGTCTGGACAACAAACTAAAATGTTTTTTACACAACTCTCAGATAGAGTTATCTGTCAGATAAACTCATCTACCTACAACCAGTGGCTAATGATGTGCTGTGTCTGTACTCAGAGCCACCGCACAATGCAATGCAATGCTATTACATGCTACTTATAGCATGGGCGATTGGCGATTTAGCCACTTTTTAGAAGCTGAATGCAGCGACCACACATTCCACACTGCTATTGAGTCGCTTTTCGGAAACTCGATGCGCGATTCCGATACCGCGTCCGAAAGCATGAAGTCGCGAAATCGCGATGCTGCATCGATACAGTTCACTAAAACGCGCGATTCCGATACCGCGTCAGAACGCATGAGGTCGTGAAATCGCCATGCTGCATTCACAGAGTCGCTAAAACGCGTGAATCCGATACCCCGTCAGAAAGCATGAAGTAGCGAAACGGTGATGCTGTATCGATACACTCGCATGTATGAGGTTGAGGATTCCGGGTGAACTTCGCTTCCACCTTCGGCCTGATCATCACTCACCATCAGGTGAGATACAGGCCAAGAGCTTCCTCGTTGTGGTTAAAAGAAATCGCCGATGCTAAAAGTACTATGGTGCTTAATGTCTTACCTCAACGGATCCTTGATATGTATGTATCTGTCTAGAGAGATAGCGCAGAGGTTGAGTATGGACGCCGTGGAGCACATGACGTCACACGCCACCCAAGTGTCGCAAAACTGTTCGCCGAAGACCCAGTAGCTGTGAAAAGGAATTTCATTTAGCATTTGGATTTGAATTCTTGGAACTTGAAGGAACTGTTCGAAGTTTGTGGGAATCAAGAATGTCTTTAACACATTTTTGGGAGTGGGTGCGAATTAGAACGTAGTGGAGGAATAAAAGTAGCAGTTACTACTTTTTATTTAAGATTATTAGTAATTTACTATTACACAAATTACTGGAGTATTAGTAATTTGTGTAGTAGCACCTCGTACTAAGCTAAATATGCTTGTATCACGAGTGAGCTCACCACAATAGTCAAGCGGCGGCGGGGACCGAACCCGCGTTCCCCGGATCATGAATCGGCCAGTCGGACCCCTTCACCGTTCGGCTATCGTGGCTTCAAACATTGTACGAACTACATACTGAGTGCATATTGCTTATAGCTACTAGACTTTAGTATTAATTGCTATTTTATCTATGAAGTAGTCTTTAATCTTTTGCATTGGATACTATGCAGGTAACATTAGCCGAACTGTATGGTTTAAGACTTGCCGAGGGTCAATAAATCGATCCCCGACGACTATTAGACTATTTTGGTGAACCAACTACTAACACAAAATCAATATTTATTTAAGGATAGTGCACTACTACTAATCTTTAAAGATAAACATTTTCAAACATTTCTAATGATAATGAAAATAAGTATCTTTTGAAACTTTCCATTATTCTTCCTCAATAATGTCCATAAATAAGGGTAAAATCCCCTTAACATGTCCACTGCCGCTGTGCATGTAATGCTTGCCAATTGGCCCATTGTGTGTCGTTAGTGCAGTCAATTTGGTAAACGAGTTGATTCTAACGTAGTTGCAGATAGGCAATTGCCAGTAACTGTTGAGTGTTGAGAAAATATTTTATCGATAGAACCATGTGAAAAGTGACCATGGGACTAAAAGTAGATGTATTATTATATGAATTTAAGTTGCTATCTCATGAAAACTAATTTTATTAAGCAGATGTAGTAGGTACAGGTACAGGCGAGTTCATTATTATATTGGCATTGCCAATGTTTCAAAATATTGTAAGCGTTTTGATGATGATAATTCGGAAACATCGCATTCATGCCTCTGTCAAAAAATATTATGTTATTTTGCCAAACTTCTTTTCAATTCTTTTGCAGACAAAGGCCTGCAATTATGTAGGGCACAAAACTCGTATAAACACCACTAAAAAATATTTAGACTAATTACTGACTTGACTTTAAATCTAGTTTGGAACATCTTTTCATCACACATTCCGAACGGGCTTACTCTGTAACTATGTAATAGTCCAGTCATTTAAGCTTAAATTAGGTAAGAATCTCGGAATTAAAGATACCCAGCTGTAAGTCTGTAAATACTTGTATATTGACACCCTAAAAGTTGTCTCAAAACCTACATATGGTAGGGTGTAAGCAACTATTAAATTTTAAGGTCAAAGGTCACAAAAATCGGTTTTTTGCGCTTTTTTTGGAAATATCTCATTTCCTATGGGTTTTTTGCTATTTGTATTTATTATCAATATTGTAGAATACTAAATTCTCTACAAATTTTGTTTAAAAAATTTTTTTATACGGTGAACCGTTTTCGAGATAGAGGGCGGAGAGCGCGCGGTCACTGCATCACTTCAGGTCAACTTAAGCGGTTTAGGTTTTTCATACAAAAGGATTTTCCCGCTAATTCCCGTGGGAATTTCGGTAATTACTTGTTGTAAATAAGCTTTAAGTTTACTAAGGTACCTACATGCCAAATTTCAAGCGTCTAACTTCCGTTAAGCGTTTAGATTTTTCATACAAAAGGATTTTCCCGCTAATTCCTGTTCCCGTGGGAATTCCTAAGTATACTATAACCTGCCCAGGTGTATGAAGAATAATTGTACCAAGTTTCGTTAAAATCCGTCGAGTAGTTTTTGTTTCTATAAGGAACATACAGACGGACAGACAGACAGACAAAAATTTTACTGATTGCATTTTTGGCATCAGTATCGATCACTAATCACCCCCTGATAGTTATTTTGAAAATATATTTCATGTATAGAATTCTGTCCGTCTGTATGTTCCTTATAGAAACAAAAACTACTCGACGGATTTTAACGAAACTTGGTACAATTATTCTTCATACACCTGGGCAGGTTATAGTATACTTAGGAATTCCCACGGGAACAGGAATTAGCGGGAAAATCCTTTTGTATGAAAAATCTAAACGCTTAACGGAAGTTAGACGCTTGAAATTTGGCATGTAGGTACCTTAGTAAACTCAAAGCTTAGTTACAACAAGGAATTCCCGAAATTCCCACAGGAATTAGCGGGAAAATCCTTTTGTATGAAAAATCTAAACCGCTTAAGTAGACCTGAAGTGATGCAGTGACCGCGCGCTCTCCGCCCTCTATCTCGAAAACGGTTCACCATATAAAAAAAGTTTTAAAACAAAATTTGTAGAGAATTTAGTATTCTACAATATTAATAATAAATACAAATAGCAAAAAACCCATAGGAAATGAGATATTTCTAAAAAAAAGCCAAAAAACCGATTTTTGTGACCGTTGACCTTGAAATTTAATAGTTGCTTACACCCTACCATATGTAGGTTTTGAGACAACTTTTAGGGTGTCAATATACACGTATTTACAGACTTACAGCTGGGTATCTCGAATTCCGAGGTGAACTTACTATAATGACTGGACTATAATACCATCAGTCTGCTTACCATGAGTTTACGTGTGTGTTGAGAGTGTGAGTGCTTGCTAGCGAGTGCGTAAAAAAATCAATGAAGATTTTAGTTATTCTCGTCAGCGAGCACACAATAGAACATAAGGTTATTGTAAGCACACCGATGACAGATTGCGCACACTTACCCCAACAAGTCGTTGACCCCAGCAAACGTCATCACAGCAGCAGCGACCAGCATGTCAGCGATCGCCAACGACGCCAGGAACAAATTCCCGATTCTCCTCAACCCTCGGTCGGTGTAGATGGCGATGCAGACCAGGATGTTGCCAGCCACGCTCAGGAATATAAGGAGGGAGAGGAATATGCCTGTGGAAGAAGAAGTCGTTTGAAACAAGTGACGATACAATGTAACTTTGAAGCATGTGACAGAAGTGGTGTAAAACAAATGACGGTAGCTTAATTTGTAAAGCTGGGTTGCATCATCTTACTTTTACTTTAACAAACGTCAAAAGTCTGTCAAACTCCATACAAAAAACAACGGTTATGGATATACTTACGGTTAAAGTAATGTGGTGCAATTTAAGCGGAGTTGTACCAACTTGAACCGTAACTTTAACAATAACCGGTGCTTTTTGTATAGAGTTTGACAGATTATTGACGTTTGCTAAAGTCAAAGTAAGATGGTCTAACTCAGCCTTAGTCTAAGAATTGTTGTTTCTAGCTGTTCTGTCTACAACACCTCGTAGCAAATGTTATCTATGAGTCCCCGAATACAGACTATGTCGGCCGTTAGTTTGGTCGGCCTCTAATGTGTATGAAGAATCGGCCGATACTAAATGGGTGAAAGTGAGCACTTTTTCATACTGGTTAACAGCCCGACTAAACTATTGATCGACTAAAATTTTGAAGTCTGCGGGGTATTAGTACTTGCACAAGTTTGCGTAAAAAATTACATGCCTTTAGCTTAGTAAACGAAACAAGTACGTCAATGACAATACGATTAGAGAGATAATAATTATTGAGTTCTAAAGTATTTTCATTTGGTGCAAAAATTAGACAATAGCTAGTTGGAGCGAAAAAATTAGATGTTGCGATAAAACAATTGACAGTCGAAAAGAACACTGTTTTTTTCTTTGTTGAGAGTACACTCAATTAAAACGTTTCTCACCGGCCAGGTGCGCTGCCAAGGAGTTTAGCCGTAATGCAACCTTTTCTATTTTTTTTTATGTGTTAAAAGTCTTGTAACGCCGCCATTTGGGAAAAGAAACAAATCTATTTACCTTACACCGATATTGTTAATTAATAAAATAACAGTTTGTTTTCGAAATAACGTAAAATAAAATAATATAACAAATAATAAAATGAGATCAGCGTTATAAGACCAAAATTTCGTACCAAAATATAACCTGGCTTATTACAGAGAAAGAAAAACCCTTTATTCAATTTTCGGATCACACCTTTCCATCACAAAGAGGCGTAATAACAAACAATGGCAAAGTTTTTCTTCAAGAAGTTGTTCAATGGAAAAATACGAACAAAACACCTTTTAGAATAAAGGTTAAGTTTAAAATATTTTCTTAAGGCACTCATAACTTTTCTTAAAAAAGGAAAATGAGTGATTCTCAATTATATTAATTGCCTGATCATTTAAAAGGGGCTTTTAAAGCCTATTTTTGGAAATAAATGAACGATTTTTTTATTACTTTTTACGTAATCAAAAGCATATTATGTCAAACAAAAGATACTGAAATAATTTATAGTTTTAAGGTTAATTTTGTATCTCTTTTAATAATGTATTTTTTTTTTTGAGAAATAAATGTCTTGAACCGTAAACATTCTTGCATCTTCTGTAAGGTCCCATTCTTTTTTATTTTCACATTCTGAATGCAATTCAAATACTTACAATTAAAACTTAAAACGTTAAACCCTCAAAATCTGTTTCAAAGAAATCTCAATTTATCTTTACGAAGTTAAACGTAAATATTATAAAACACAGGCGGATCTTCGGAGAAAATCAAAGATTTCCAAGCATTATTGGAAGAAAATGCCCTTCCGTCGGCTGTCCTATTATGGGGACGTGCGATAGCCAAGCCTTGGAAAATATTATTTCGTTTAGATTTCTCAGATTCTTCGGAGTTTAAGGGGAAAGGGAAAATTGAATTCGACAGAAATTTCGATCAGCCGATTTGAAGGCGATTTCAATTTTTGTGCTTTCCAGTAAACTGAAAATGTTTACACGACGCAATAAATTATTTGGGTAGTATATTGATTTGTTTGTAAATTTATATAAAGACTTAGAAGTTATAACTACAGAACCAACCATTTTAATGAGTGAATAAAAGCACAAACCACTCGCAACTTGAAAAATGAACAATATGAAAATGAATGAACAAAGAAAACAAAGAAGTTAAAAAACACCGGGGATTTTTCCTATTACGCTGTTAGAGATGAATTTTTCATGTTTAAAGTGGCTCCAGTCTAGATGAATAATAACATCTCCTGTAAAATTTAAGTTACTACACCAATAGACATGGTACTTAACACTATCAGCTAAGCATAATAATATTTATCCATATTGAACTTTGTAAAATACCTACACAAAAATATTCAAGGACCAAGATACCGCATACAAAACAAAACCAAAAGTTACCTAAAACAAAATTACAGCAGTAACCACAAACATTAACGTGCCATTGGAAGATAACAACTTCTACAGCGTTTTCAAATTAGACGTTTGGTTGAAATTACTGCCTAAACAGCTCTTACTGCCTATAATAATACCAAAACCGATACTTATAAACAACGCATTCAGTTTGTTTCAGGTCAATATTAGAGTCTTATCACTACCTAAGTCCTTTCGCCATATCTTTATCTACTTTGTGCTTAACCTAGACTAAAGTAGGGTTTTAAGTCGTCGCTTGCTCAAACGGAGCGAGCCACAGTCTGAGGCAGAGCCGCGAAAGAATGTTTAGGCTGTCTAGCTCGAATAACTCGCAGCTCCGTCCCAAAGACTATGGGATGACACCATCAGGTTTCAGTGAGTAGTCCCTGCCCATCTGGCAGGGAGAGCATCACATAACCCACTGGTACCCCGGACCAATGGGTACACAATTTCATGCATTTCCTGACGAAAAAAAGATTTTTAAATAGGTTTCGGGCAAAAAAGATGTCCTAGAGGTAACGAGGTGTAAAAAAATTAATACTTACCAACGAGAAGTATAGATAGAAGCGTGACAGCATCAGGGTCATCACCGTCATCATACTCCACGATCGAGTCGTTAAATTCTGGCGCCACCTGGCGACAAAATTTTAATTTAAATGGTTGAAATTGTAATATTTTGCCAAATATTTAAAAACACTTTAATTTTCGTCAGTAAAATTTCAGTAGCCTAGATTTTTTCAAATCCTGATCAGTAAGGTTAGTAAACTGTAAGAAGTTTGTTGGTTTATCACTATTT
Organism: Ostrinia furnacalis; assembly: GCF_004193835.3. Classification (NCBI taxonomy): domain Eukaryota; kingdom Metazoa; phylum Arthropoda; class Insecta; order Lepidoptera; family Crambidae; genus Ostrinia; species Ostrinia furnacalis. The sequence continues at coordinate 80,879 of NW_021134995.1, forward strand.
GATACTTTTAAAACCTACCAAGAAATCAGAAAGACTGATAACTGATGACTCGAAATTTCAAGTTAAAAATGCTTATCCGTTTTTAGACATCCCTACCCTAGTACCTTGGAGTATCTATAAATCTAATGATGATCTAAGTTCCCAAGTCTCCAAAACCTTCAAATAGCTTGATATCCTACAAGTTAAAGGATCTAATCCGACAGGAGACCATATCAACAACTAAACTATTAAACTAACTTGCTAATATGTCAAAGAGGTCCCCTAAATCATTGACCCTACCTCAAATTTGGCTAAACAAATTTCGGTCAACGCCCGACCCTGCGCCGGTATACTTCGAGCGATTTAGTAGGATTGGGATTAATTATTAAATATATCGGCTCTGTGGTAACGTTACTTACTATCCACGCGTGAAATTCATTGAATACGTTTATTGAAAATCGATAGCTGTAGGCGGCAGACCTGCTACTTTTAGCATAGATCCAGTAGCGAGAACATAGCTGGCTGAGCTGGATGAAAAATATGGGTGACCGTAATCTCTGTCACTCTTTTGGGGAGGCATATGTCCAGCAGAGGAATAAGTACACTTGGCTCTTGGAATTAACTTGGCTTGGAATCAACGACTAAGTAGCATTTTGAAGAATAAGTAGTACAATTTCAGCCGAGCTAGAGATTACGATTACGGGCTTAAGATGCTCAGCTGTCACCTGGGATTCTTAACTTTCACTAGTTTTTTCAATGGCTGCTCAACTGTAGATCTTGACTGTACAGGAGGTGTTAGTGGTGGGATCGAAAGTTGAGAAAATTTGACCTGTGACTATCAAATGGTTCGACCAAGCTGTGAATTTTGTCCCCTTCTTTTTTTTCATAACCTCTAAGTGCGCTTTTCGTGTAATGCGGATTTGTGCACGTGTGCAGATCTGACCCGCACTTCATTATTTCATTACTTGTTTTTACGCACGCGTGACGAAATCCGTATCACAAGAAAAAGAAACTAACGCCCGTATTCACAAATATTACTATGAGGTCTCACAGTGCGCGTGGACGCACAGGGTGACACACGAACCAATAACAGAGCTCTATTCAACGCTGTGTCGATTTGCTGCTTCACTTAAGCAAGCATCGTTTGTGAATACGGGTGTAAGAATTATTTCATGCAACTCACATTGGTAGGTAAAATAGAGGCGAACTCCATTTTAGCGGGCATCAGCGGGCATGGTTCAGGTCTTGGTGTCCACCTTTAGCAGCAGACTCTCCAGGCTGTGCAGTCGCCAGGCGATGTGTAGAGCCGCCATTTTGTTGTCACGTCACATATCTGCAACAATAATGGTAGTTGTAGTCTTTAGAGTCAGTGGTATATTACTTTACAGTCAGTGGTATGTGGTGGTATATTACTTTACAATCAGTGGTATATTGACATTTTTGTTGCAGAATAAAAATAGCAACCAATTACATACTTCAATGCTAAAACTAAAATTATTTATGTTCGTGGTTTTTCGTAATAGACTCGTGCAACGTAGTAAGTTAATTGTACGAAGCTTTAGTATGTATTTTTCATAGAGTTATTAGCAACAGTCGGCTATTTTTAGCAATATTAGGGAGTCCATAAAAAACCATCTTCTTCTTCTTCTTTTCAGCCAAATCACAAAAAACCATAACAATTATCATTTTCTTTTGGGAGTTTTGAGACCTCCTTTATAACAAGCCCAAAATTTAAAAACACTGTAGGTACGAGTATAAAAAGTATCAACTTTTCTTGTAAAAATTTTTACGGATTTCTAAGAAACCGTAATGACAATAATTAAATTTGCATTTTTTGTCTTTGGTAAGCTTACGAATAAGGGTTTTAAATTTCAATATGTAAATTTTACAAAAAACAAGTAACGCTTGAAACAAGGCTTAGATGGATTTGCTTCTAAAAGAAGAATAAAACTAAAACAAGTTGGTAACAAACCTTTATTTACTTTTTTATTAAAGAAAATGAAGCGATATTCCATAGGTATAACTACAACACCTAAAACTTTTCTTTATTGTTCTCCCAAATTCTATCCAAATCCGAATATTCAATAGGTACTATGACTTCAGCTTTAGTGCAAGTAAAACATTGTTCAAAGCGAATTCTCACTCCCATATCCCTGGAGCATTGTTGACAGCTCCTCAACATCGATATTCTACCTGATGTCATATCAAAGGCTTTCAATATTTCTATTGATTCGGAAACTTCTCAACGGATCACAACATCCGATGTAGTGATGTGAAAAGACAGTATTATAGAATATCGAGTATCGCTACCAGTTGTTGAATGTTTTTCTGTTATTTTACAAATAAAATATTCCCTACTCATTTTAAGGTTAACTTTATTTGTTCCAAAATTGAGCTTCTCTGAATATTTCCCATCGGAATCGTCACCCCCCCCTCCCCCTCTAAAACTAAACTGTTGGCTTGAGAAATCTGGTAAAATTCATGATGATAGTGCTTTTTATGAACTTTCAAGGAAAACTGTAGTGGTTAAGATAGATGATTTAGTTTAAGAGTAGTGGTTAAGATAGATGATTTAGTTAATAATAACATTTCATACCTAATAAAAATTCCTTAAAAGAAAATATTAAAAGTGACTTCAGATGAATTGCTTGCTTCTGAAATATATTGTGCGAACGCGTTCTTTATCATAACTACGGAACCCTACACTGCGCGTAACACGACACGCACTTGGCCGGTTTTTATTTCATTATGACAAAGGAACAAGATTTGGCTATAATTTGGGATTTGGGATTTGGGATTTATAGAGAATTATCTGGCACATCTCTTAAAGGGAACGTTCGTCAAATGTCAGAACTTTTTGAAGTTTGTTAATTACAAAATGTTTGAAACCTCATTAATATTGACTTGCATTCCCTTTGATAGGATTAACCTTAAGCATCTTTTGACAAGTCTTACCATCATATCTAATAATAGAATAATTTCTGACGTTTATTTCTTTGAACTTACGTTTAAGCTGTGCACGTATTTACATAGGTAATTATGTTACTTTAACGTCAAAATTGGCAGGGCACATAGTACGAAGAACTGACGCCCGATAGGACAGCAAGGTTCTAGAGTGGAGGCCATGTACCGGAAAACGTAGCATGGGACGTCCACCCACAAGGTGGACCGACGACCTGATAAAGGTAGCAGGATGGCGCTGGATGCAGGCCGCTACCAACCGTGCCATGTGGAAGTCATTGGAGGAGGCCTATGTTCAGCAGTGGACGTCCTGTGGCTGAAATTTTAATGATGATGATGATGGTGATGAGCGTCAAAATACCCTTATTTTACGCGACATAAAGTGCAACTTTAGCATTGATGTTGGCACTCTTATTTAGATAGCCCATCAATTAAATAGAAGTCCCTAATTTATTAATTCGATTTTTCACACAAAATCGTAACAGCACTACACTACTACCTACATTGCTTGTATCGAGATATCAAGTGATTGGCTGATAAGAAGAACGATTCACGCTTCCATACTTTAAGCTGATGGAGATCGTACGGTTATAGCGAAGCATAAAACCTTAGTAGGGTTGTGACGTCACGGTATAAAGATACCTTTAATATGCGCGGGAGAGGTGGATCCAGACAGCTCAGGGCTTCAATGTAAGGATCGGTTTCCACTAAAGCTGAGCGGAGAATAAATATTTTGAAGATTGAACAACCAATCACATTTCATCCTGTCAATTTCATTCAATCTGAATGACATAATTTCTCCGCTCTCTACCTTGGTGGAAACCAGGCCTAACATTCGTGGCAGATTGAGACTTGGCTACTAATGACGGCATCTTATAATGTAAAAGCTGTTAAAGCTTTCGATTACTATAAATCATCATCATCAGATCATTAAATCTGTGGAGACTTAATGGACTGGAACTGGACTGGACCTCTGCATTCATCAGTTGATGAATGCAGAGGTACAAGAACTCGACCCTTTCCAAATCTTCACGCGCTGACCAGACGGGTTGGGGAGACTTGACGTTCGCAAATTTCTTCCTTAGTCCAGTGAGCATCAAATGTTCGTGACACCCAAAGTGGCCAAAAAGCTGATAACACAACCTTATATGTTACAAAGACGTGTTGCGAACTTTTTGGCCACTCTGGGTGTCACGAATACACTGACTGTCCAATTTTACTAATCTGCGAAAACAACATGGCTCTAGGTAAACGATTTTGAAACGGCAACGATCGGCATCGTTATTGGTGGCAGCGCCCTCCCGCAATGATATTTTAGTGTTTTCCACCGTGGCAAAAATCGGAACCAGCGATCCGGTATTGTGGCGCCCCCTATCAATGTCACGGGTGGGACGTGGGACGGTTCAGTGTAAGTTCATCTATATCCATTCTGTCGCAGTGCCTTAATGGAACATAGATTTTAACCCAGGATTAAGGCATCTTAGACATGAAGCTTTATTAAGCGATGAACCATTTACATAATCTTCAGCACTTGGCACATGTGAGCTATGAATATCGTTTAGCAGCAGAACTTATCAGCACTAGAGTACAGACAACAACATCAAGTTAATCACAGGAATCTTACGTAGTGGAAATAGGTTGTATTTTGCTACAAACGTGTGCCTGATATGCTGGCTGTACACCAAAATATCCCATTACTCATACGCAAGCGGGAATTTTCATATAAGCGAGCCTTTTTCACAGAGCCAAGCAATTTGCTCAAGAGTGGGGATAAGTAAATAACACGCACGTTGGTACTTAGGGTAAATGGGTGAATATCCCAAACACGTTTTTTACACGGCGGAGCTGAGAATCGATGGGAGAAATGTAACTAGAGCGATGATTTTTTTTCTGTATATAGTTTATACAGCGTTTTACACGATAGCAAAGTCTTCAGGACAATAGGTAGTTATTTTATGTACTAAAAAAATTTTCAAAGACCCAAAATCTAATAGCGGTGGCGCGTCCTAACGCTATTTCTACTCATAAATTGTGTTATTCCTTCTTTCTCGGGGATTCTAGTAATTTAAAAATAGTATAGCCATAAAATACATTAAATAAGACTTCCAAATGATATGAAAGAAATGTGATATTTCATATTTTAAGTGTTTTAAATAGCCTTTCAAAACTGTCCCACGAAAAAAAGCAATTACAGTGGCTCAATTTCGACACTCTCTTACTTCTCCAAAGAAGCTTTGAGAGACGTAGAGTTCTTCTTCCCTGCATCACTCAACTGTGTCCTCCTGATCGGGCTATAAAGACTTGCGACTTGTGGTATTGTTTTTCCAGCAGACCCGTAAATATTAGTATCAGCGGCACAGGAATACAAAATTTTTCAATTTCGCTGGCAAGTGTATGAGTGAAAGCTACTTACTTAGATGCTAAACGATTCTTTAACATGATTAAAGTTTGGTGTTTTGTTGTATCTGCATACAGAAATTATTGATCAGAATTATAGTTTTCTTTATAATTTGAATTTTGTAACAGTTTTTCAATTCCGGTGGCGCAATTTCGGTGGCTCCGGTGGCGAATCTATTGCCGGAATTGGTCTTATTGGCTCTGGAGCATTGTACCTAGGTCTACTAAGGTCTCAGTCATAACTACAATATCGTCAGTGAATCGAAGTTGTGTGATGTACTCGCCGTATCTTGATACTGAGCTCGGTCTAGCTCAGAAGCTTGAAAACCTCTTGATGCTTTTTTAGGGTCACAACACAGGCCTGAATATTGTTTTTAATTATAAACATCTTTACTGGATAATAATACTTAATTGATTACAAATAAATAAGTAATTTGAGACAATCATCCGTAACATTCCGAAGTCCGCTGTATAAATAAATTTCGGTGGATTGGTTCTTAATTCCGGTGGCTCAAATACAATTTCGGTGGCTCTTGATAATTTCAAATTGACATATCTCGAGAAGTATTAATAATATTTTGATCTCTACCATATCATTGAATAATACAAGTTATTTACTATTATTTCTGCCACAAAAAAGTTTTGGAAAGTGGAAATTAAAATTCGCCACCGGAATTAGGCAAAAAACGACTTTGTTGATATTCACCCAAATACAGTTGAAATAGAAGCGGCAGGAACCGTTACATTTTTAATGCACGTGTTACTGGTAAATACCAAATCGTGCAAGATTAAAAAATACGTACAGAAGCCTACACCTACAGGCATACAAATCTGCAGTAGTTTTGAATTCTGTTATTGTAACTATACTATTTAAAACATCTCCAATATAAACCAACTTATACATCAATGCTGATCAGGCGATAGATACCTTCCTTCACTCCAAGGCTTATGAAACTTATGAATCTTACGATATTGTCGTGCGATTTGGTAAAAAAGCTATAGTATCGAAATGTTCAACGCAATATTTATTTTTCTATGAATAAAGATTTTGGATTTGAATTTTATTGGTCGAATTCACCTAGTTGATTAGAAAAAGTGAACCTACTCTTTCCCTCTTTATTTTGTCCGAACGCATTCGGGGACCGCATTTCGGGAAGTACAAATATTTGCGAGCTGAATTTATTAGGACCCAAGTCACTCGGACGGGAGTACGAACAGTTCTTACCCATTTAGCTTGTACTTGTGCAAGTCTCTTCAAGTGCTTTGGGTAAATACTCAAACGTCCAGCAGTAAATGTAACAGGTAAAATGATTTTAGAGTCAATATTTGAAAAAAGACAGATGTTAGTAGTGTTTTTTGTTCTGTATTTCACAAAATAAATATCAAGTCCGATGAAAAGAAGTCCAGAGATGAGAAGAGAGTGAGAGAGAATAACAGAGAGAAGAGAGTTTAGAAGATGGTAATTGTTCGTAACCCGCAAAAACAAACTCTGGAAGACCGAATCTCACAACATCAGATAAGCCAAGGCAAGGGTAAAAGCTAATAAAGTAACTTATAAGTAATCTGTACTAATAATGAAGAAAAAATGTAATTTGGTTAATTCCTGTTTTGGTAAATAAAAACAATAACCACATCTTTAATTTTAATCAATCTTTAGCAGACGCTTTAATATGATCGCCCAAAATTATTTTCAATTCCTCGAATTTGCCTCTTAATATCAAGGTCTTGATTAACAAAGTGCCTCTTTTATTCGGCTTCGTAATAAATATCTCCAATTCGGAACTTCTGTCGTATTTTGTTTATTTTTATACCATTCAGGATTACCTTTAGTTGAATACTTGTCTTTTTGAGTCGCTCTTACAGCTCTTGAGTTATTTGATTTCTGTGTTCTTGTTTATCTCAAGGACTTGAGACTCCTCCATAAAATAAAAGAGACAATGATTAGATTAATATTGAAGAAGAAGATGATAATTAACAAGCGATCTTTGTTCTTAATTTAATTTCGAAATTCATTAAAATGTTTGTCTTATTTATTTAGTTCGACTTAAATTTGTCTTTAAAAATACAAAAGAACAAGAAATCCGTCATGTTTTATGATGTCAAAAGCTTGCTTTTGTGGTATAATGTTTAATTTTTACATCCTATCTATGTCATCAAAACACAACATTATCAAAGCTACACCATAGCTTTAGAGAATAAACTTCTTAATCACCTTAGAGGTAAAACGACGCCGCCATTTAAATTTAACGACTTGATGAAACAATCGTCTGCTAAGCACTTGCAATATACGTATAAACCTCAGAGGCATTCTAAAGCTAATAAAATCAACTTAAGTATCTCACAAGAATAAGAATCGGTAGACAATGTAAGCGTCCCAAGATAAGAGCCCACGCTCTGTCCCGCATACATTACATATTGTTTAGAAAGAGGCCCAAAATGGAGCCTTGCGGGACTCCATAAAACTACGGGTTTACGCGGATAAAAGGTGATGTGTAATGCAGTGAACATGTAAGCTGAATTACCTATAAAATTTGGGACGTAATGAAAATGGACATAAAAGATAATCTATTAATGGGATCATATTTTTTATGTTAGAAAGATTTTGGACATTCATGTGACGTCAGAAATCCATCAACAAATTATGCAAAATCATAGTAAAACTAGCTTTCCGTCCGAGGCTTCACCCGCGTGGAATTTTGTCTGTCACAGAAAAACTTTATCGCGCGCGTCCCTGTTTCAAAAACCGGGATAAAAAATATGTCCTTTCTCGGGACTCAAACTATCTCTATGCTCATTTCATCAAAATCGGTTCAGTGGTTTAGGCATGAAAGCAAGACAGACAGACAGAGTTACTTTCGCATTTATAATTATTAGTATAGATTGACGTCATATTTTTTAAACTCTGCTTTAGAACAAATCTTACATGTAACGTGGGGTATGACTTTTATGGAAGAGAAGTGGAAAATAATATATTCATAGCCCTAGCGCTCCTTCATAAAAACGGAGAAATGATTGTACTTAATAAATCCCAAATGGCTGGTAAAGTTCAACTACAATTTCCACTTGACTATACTGAACAATCCCCGATAATTTATTGGAAAGCTACTTCGATAAGTATTGAGTACTATCCATTATCGAAACACTACAGACAAAAGGCATCAGAACAGAAGTAAACAATACCTGATCCAATAATGTGAACAATAATTCCCGGTTGTAGCGGATTCATTTTCCCTACAAACATTGCTACAAGAGCCTTTGAATCGTTCATTCCTGTTACTCCAAAATCTATTAGGACTTGTTCCCATGGAGACATCCAGTTTTTTGCAGGAACTGTTTCTTGCAGCATCCCGTTTATAGTCCAGTAGAATTAGCTTTTAAATCGGAAATAATTCCTACAAAAGATTTTATTGTTTTAATGGCTTCATTGGTATCCCATTAAGACTCCCCTAAGTTTTCGACTTCGACGGAGTTGTGCTTAAGTGGTGGGGGCCCCCGAAAGGGGCATTTTTTCGGTTTTCCGGTTATACCGCGTAAAGGACTTACCCTATCAAAAAGTGGTCTTCAAGACGGTTGAAGGGCACTTAATCCTGCATTGAATAAGACCAAATTCATATGTTTTGGACAAACCGTTCTCGCGCTAAAGTTCGGCAAAGTAGAAAATATACGTATAATTAATGACCCTCTCCATGTCCAATGGTTTGTTACCGACAGGCTTCCAAGTCTTGAAAAGGGCCACCTCAACCAGTGTACCCCTATCAAGGCTTACGAGCTTGATGCGCCTATCCTTGTTCGTCCCAGCCGTTCCTTAACTGCGGTTGCTGCACCTCTTTCTGGCACTCACCTGAACGACTCTGTGTTACCTACTGTAGCTGCCCCTCTTCCTTGTATCCTCCTGCATGACTACGTTGTCTAGCCGTATGCCTGGTCTAAGGTTCGACGCCAAAAATCAATAACAACAAGTTCATATTAAAATGCTGAAGAGTTTTTTGTTTGTTTGTTTGAACGCGCTAATCTTAAGAATTACTAGTTTGATTGAAATCATTATTTTTGTGTTGAATAGCTCATACATTGAGAAAGGCTATAGGATATATACAATCACTCTACGACTAATAGAGGGGAAGCAGTAAAGAAAAATGTTGCAAGCACGAGAAATAGTATTTAAACTATTTTCACTCGTACGAAGTTGATTTTGTGGCGTCGAACCTTGGACCAGGCATATGGCTAAGCAATGAAATCGTACAGGAGGGTACAAGGAAGAGGGGCAGCCACATTAGGTAACACAGAGTCGTTCAGGAGAGTGCCAGGAAGAGGTGCAGCAACCGCAGTTAAGGAACGGCTGGGACGAACAAGGATAAGCGAATCAAACTCGTGAGCCTTGTTAGGGTTACACTGGTTAAGGCGACCCTTTACAAGGCTTGGAAGCATGTGGGTAACAAGCCATTGGACGTGGAGAGGGTCATTAATTATACGTATATTTTCTACTTTGCCGAACTTTAGCGCGAGAACGGTTTGTCCAAAACATATGAATTTGGTCTTATTCAATGCAGGATTAAATGCCCTTCAACCGTCAGGAAGACCACTTTTCGATAGGGTAAGTCCTTTACGCGGTATAACCGGAAAACCGAAAAAACGCCCCTTTCGGGGGCCCCCACCATTTAAGCACAACTCTGTCGAAGTCGAAAACTTAGGAGAGCCTTAATGGGCAACCAATGAAGCCATTAAAGCAAAAAAATCTTTTGTAGGAATTATTTCCGATTTAATCAATTTTTGTGTTTAATTCTACTGGCCTATTAGTAGTATACGTGTTTTAATATTCACGTTAACGAACATCCCATTTGCAGTGTCCCGCAAAAAACTGATCCGTTGGAATTTGTAAATTCGAATTCCAAATTATGTTTGTTCACACCAGAGTCCAGTTTTGCAGGATTCTGCATTTACTGAATCCCGAACATTAGATTGCCGTGGAACCGAGTCCTTACCCTCCGAATACTCATTCATTCTTGTTACTCCAAAATCTCTGTAAACTAAGATTCGCAAAGGGACGGTTCGAGTATTATTTTCACATTTGGAAGTGTAACCTCCTTTGTAAAAGTAATTTTGTTCAGGTGATTGTGCTGAAGGAGATTCTTATGAATCGCGTATTAAGCTTTGTTCTTTGGGTGTGAATTAAAATCTTGAGTTTGGGATATTAAGGTAATATTACCGACCATTACCTACCACAGGTAGATTTTACTCTGATAAAAAAAATTGGTTTGTATGATTTATAATTTTAGATTAAAATCATAATTTAAGAAAACCTTTACCTTCTGAATACACTAAGTAACCAAAAATATGCTATGAACTTATAAGCAAACAAAATCTCAACGCCACGATGCTTTTTCGTAAATTGTACTGAATAGGAGGTACCTTTAACTGAAATAAATGAAGCGTGAAGTTGAATTTTAGGATTTTTTCATTGATTTTTTTATACCTACTCTTCAGTTAATATACTTCAAGAGGTAATAAAATCCCGCATTTGCATTTACGAGTACCTACTCACAGGTGCCCTTTGGCCTTTACGCAGGTACAAATTCAGGCATTTTAACATCAAATAAGTACCTAATTATGTTCCATTTTAAGTGCTCGTAATTACCGATTTAATTAAACGCTATTATACATAAAGGCATACAATTTCCCAAGTGGAAATAATTGAGTTAATATACAGACGACAGCACACTACAATAGGTGAGATGCCACAGCATTTAAATTGATATGCCAAAGGGAAATAATAATTTGTTCAAAATCAATACTTAAGCTAAGAGCCAAAACACACGGTGAGTTACGGCGCCGCACCGCCAATGCCCGCCGCAGATATTTCTATGTAATACTTCAACCACACCAACGCGTGCAGATCGCCATCGCCGGTGCGATAATAGGCCAATGACAGGTCGTGCGAACTGTCATGGGTCGCGCTACCTGTCATTGGCCAGCGATGGCAATCTGTGGGCTGAGTGTGAGTTTACATCAAACGCGCTCACTACTAAACTCACACTCAGCCCTCTGCACGCGTTGCACAGTGATTCGAGTAGAACAAGCTAGCTGGACAATATTATTTTTTTACTTAAATGGTTTAATACACGCATTACTTACTTTTTTGTGCAATTTAAGATTAATTAGGCTTGTTATTATAATTATTATAGGTAGGTTTGAAAAAAAAAATTTTTTTTGGTAATAAAATATTTATTTCCTAAAACCAAGAGAAACAGACTAAAAAGGAAAGAAGAAACTAACTTTACAGTATAATAATAATTGGTCTTATGATGTATTAGGTGTTAAAGTATGAAATTCCCGTTTTTTATGGAGAATTTAATGAAAATCAATTTTTCGATATAAACATTTTTGCGATTTATATGGAACAAAGAATCTCAGTTTTTTTTAATTTAGTGGGTAGACTGGGACAACATTAATGACTTGCCAAGTTGCTGTGGCCAGCAGACATTTGCGCTGCAGCTTCAGCAGCCAATATCAGTTCTCAAGTACTTCTTGAGGAANTTAAGTTGAATGTTGTGTAATTTGCATTTCGTTGATTTCGTTTATTATACTGTAAGGTTCGCTTAGGTTATGTTATAATTAAAAACAATCTGATTCGTTGTCCATTTTAAAGGTCGTTGAGTTTATTTGTGTTTAATATCGTAAAAAAATGTTGATAAACGACGACGTTAAATAATTTTGCCACGTTCCACAAAAAGAAGTGAAATCCCACCAAAAACATTCTGTAAAAAACTAGCCAAGTCTCGATGGAGCTGCTTGTTTATCTCTAAAAAGTAATGAAATCTAGACAAAGTCGTGCCAAGTCTATGGTTCCTTACTGCGATTTCTTTATTATTATAGTTAATGTTGTGTGACTTGGCCGTTGAACAATCTTTATTAAGATAATCATACATTATAAATACGCAGCTTTACTGAACCTACAATTGACTGGTTATTGTTGAATCAACGTTTTCCAAGTGGCAATTTTCCATCGTCAGTGGTTAGCGGTTCAGGCGACTGATTGGTGCAATGGTGTCATGGAGCACCTGGTTTTGTCACCCTTCAACGGCCAAGTCACACAACATTAACTATAATAATAAAGAAATCGCAGTAATGAACCATAGACTTGGCACGACTTTGTCTAGATTTCATTACTTTTTAGAGATAAACAAGCAGCTCCATCGAGACTTGGCTAGTTTTTTACAGAATGTTTTTGGTGGGATTACTACTACTAATATTATATTTAAAGGAAAATAATAATCATCATGTTTATTTCATCAATAAATTATTATCTATCAGCCAGTTCGTAATATAAGCTTTTCTTGATTTAATATTGGATAGGTGATGATAAAACTATGCAATTTAATTCCTTAAACTATTTTTTTTCTGAGACAGGAGGAAAACTAGCAGACGGGTCATCTGATGGTAAGTGATTACCGCCGCCCATTGACACCCCGAATGTACTACGTTACAGTTCGGTGTGAATATCAGCCGTATCAAAGGTAACGGCCAAATTCGTACGTAACGAATTTATGGCTATATTTCTCTTGCGCACCTTTTTGTTCAAGTTTTTGTACAAAATAGTAGATTGCACGAGATATTTGGCCCAAGGTCGTGGACTGGCGAATAACAAGATGTTTATTTGCTACTTTCTGGTACAGTCAACGTCAATAGTTCGTGACACCCAAAGTAGCAATGAGTTCGCAACCTTTGTTGCAATGGGAATAAGGTTGTGTTGTCAAGTTTTTGGTCACTTTGGGTGTCTCGAACTACACTCAACATCAAATAAATCGCACCTTCCGCGACGCGAAGTTTAAAGATTTTCTTTTGACACAATCATGGTGCTCCAACAATATTGGTGTTATTTGAAAGCCCAATAAATATCCTTAAAGAAAAACACATTTAATTTCTTAATAAACTATTAACATCCCAACTAATATTATAAATCCGAAAGTAATTCTGTCTGTCTGTCTGTCTGTCTGTCTGTCTGTCTGTTACGCTTTCCCGCTTAAACCTCGCAACCGATTTTGATGAAATTTGGCATAGAGATAGTTTGAGTCCCGGGAAAGAACATAGGATAGTTTTTATCCCGGTTTTTGAAACAGGGACGCGCGCGATATAGTTTTTCTGTGACAGACAAAATTCCACGCGGGCGAAGCCGCGGGCGGAAAGCTAGTATACCATAAATGTGACTTGAAAAAAGACCTCACTTGGAGCTCACCTCTGGGATCAATTAGACCAATTTTCATGGTTATAAAACCAAATAATGATCTCACGTGTCCTCTTTAACAGATGGATAGCGATTAATCCCAACTTAACAGTTTTATAGCCATAAAAGTTGGCTCAAGCGTAACTACCTATTTTTTTGAAGAAGTGACTCTGGATCCTTCTAAAGACACATTTTTGGGATAAAAACCTTTTCTTAACTTAATGAAATGAAGTTTCGAACTAGGCTTTTAAATGGTGCCAATATTGGTGGGAAGTGGGGATGCATACGTTTGAAAGTGCTTGTCGCGGGAGGTGCTATTTATTTGATGTCGAGTGTATTTGACGCTGACTGTACAATAGAGCTTAGTTCAGTTTGCTCACTGACTAGTAATGAGTGGTTTTGTACGTTAATTTATCGGTCTGTTATTTACCTAATAAAAAGAGTGTTCTAAAAATTACTTCCAGTTTAGAGTGTTTTAAACGTGAAAGTCGCGTTTATCGATTGTATACCTACATCAAAATACTAACGACACACATCAAGTTAAGCTCTGTAGCATCAATAAATCATCAATGATTATAAGTTTACTTTGATGTGCTGTTAACTGTGATAATGCTAAGATGTTACTCGTATATTAGGTACTTATTGTGTTTTTCGTACTTTTTTTTTAATGCATAATCAGGCAGGTATTTGACCACAATCGCACCTGATGTATAATAGGGCTGAATGGAATCTACTAAAAGACGCCAAAAGCTGTAGAATTTCCACTTTCATGATTTCTTTTATTTGCCAGACGACTAACAAATTGAGTATACTCATAAGCTAGAGTTACAAGTAAGCAAGTATAATAATATTTGATGTAATGGAATTTTTATGACGTACATAAAACAGGCGTGTAGCTAAGCTTTTACGATCTGATTAAGGAAATCTAGGTAGCGTTGAAAATCTGCTGCCGTGTAATTTTTATATGCCATTAAAGTTTGAAGGTTTTTTTGGAGATTTTCAACAAATCGTGGTGTATTTTTTTCATGTTGAACAAGGCAGGTATTTGACTGCAATCACACCTGTGTGCTTACCATGTGCTCGTTAGCGAGTGCATAAAAAATATCTATGAAGATTTTAGTTAGAACTAGCGGCCGCTCGCGACTTCGTACGCGTGAATCCCGTTTTTCCCGGTAATTCCCGTTCCCGTGGGAATTTCGGGAATTCCTTTCTTAGTGCACCTCTACGGTACCTAAGCTACGTCCCTTCCAAATTTCAAGTGCCTACGTTTAGCCGTTTAGGCTGTGCGTTGATCTGTCAGTCAGTCAGTCAGTTTCTCCTTTTTATATTTAGAAGATATGAATATTTTAGTTCTTGAAAGTAGCCGCTAGGGGCGCTCTACAATCTGTCATATAGTTAATGTAACTAGTACAGTTAAGTTTGTAAACCCATGGTAAGCACACTGATGTTAAGTGAGTTGCAGTCTAAGGCCCAGAACAGACGGTGAAACGCAACTGCAACGAAACTGTAACTTTCTGATGATTCTGATGAATGAAACTGAAACTGAAAGTTTCAAACTGGTCGCGTCATGTGTGGTCTCTCAACGGACGCTATGGCAGAAACTTAGATGCAACTCAAAAGTAACTAGCAGTTGCAGTTTCGTTGCAGTTGCGTTTCACCGTCTGTTCTGGGCCTAAGACAATACAGTATCTGCCCTGTAAGTGCAAATTCACTCTCGCCTTGGAGTTAAGGATTAGTATAAGTGCTAGGGAAACTCAGGTAATTTTGTGAATATTTAGACATAAAATTCCACAGTTGTTTTGCCTGTCTGAAAAAATGACTATTAATTTATTAGCTCTACCTTGAGATTAAATTAATACCTACTAACATAAACATAGTCTTTGTTGTTAAGTGCCTACCTACTGCCTTCCTCGAAATATACTAGAACCCGCCACTAAGGCTGAGTTGCACCATCTTAACTTTAACAAACCTCAAAAGCCTATCAAACTCCATACAAAAACACCGGTTATAGTTATAGTCTCGGTTTAAATGAGGTGGTGCAACTCAGCTGAAGTGTTTACGAACCTCTCCCTTGCAATGTTCCAACTAGCACGAGTTCGGCAGTGAAGAGAGCTTGACTCAGAGTCTCGCCGTCTCAAGAACCGGAGTCTAAGAACACTTGAGGCGCTCTTATGATATGGCGATACTGTTTTAGTTCATTTGTAGCTGATATTTTAGCTGCACTTTACTCTCAAAACATTTATTAATTTATTCTTTAATTCTATACAAATTGGTGCATAATGCGAACTTGATTCCACATAACCCATTCATAATATTGATTGTCACATTACATTTTGAATAGTTATCAATCGAAGTGTAATTTTAATAGACAGTTTAAAATTTAAAGCGGTCATTGTCGGTTCTTAGGGTGTTTTTGTTAACATGCGGATTAGCAGTACCTACGAGTATAAGTCAAATCTACAGTGGTATCATAATCTTATTTTCATTAAGTCGACTGGAATTATCATCAGGCTGGTCATGAAGTCTACCTACGCTCTCTAATTTAAAAGATAGAAATGAGTGATTTGGCTGATTCTCCCCATGGTGGCCAAACAAGTTGGAAATGCCTGCACGCGCCGCGATAAGCGATTTTCACGCCATTTTATCGATTTTGCCCATACATTTTGGCGTCGATATCACGGGGCGCATCTTAGGCCTACTGATGTTCCAATATTGTCCTTTAGTTGCCTTTTACAACATCTAGGCGAAGAGTAGGAGAGGTCCTATATTTCTACTCCAAAACCACACAGTTGAACAAACCAGATCGCATCGATTAATTTTTAATCAAGTTTCACCAATGGTCATGTTTTATGGTATCATCTTGTACGTGGGTATGCCCTTAATTACTATCAATATACAATGAATATTCAGGCTTTGTAAATGCTCGCTTTGAATTGATGTCTCTATTGTGTGTATCCAATGCAAACTTGTCCATATAACAAATATCATTGAATCTCTGAATAGTCTTTGCATAGAGCATATCAAGCTGTGGCTACTTGTGTAGTTGAAATAGGCACTATCTATAAATGAGAAAGTAACTCTGTCTGTCTTGATTTCACGCCTAAACCAATGACCAGATTTTCATGGCATAGAGTTAATTTGAATCCCGGGAAAGGACATTAGGATAGTTTTTATCCCGGTTTTTAAAACAGGGACGCGCGCGATGAAGTTTTTCTGTGACAGACAAAATTCTACGCGGGCGAAGCGGCGGGCTGAAAGCTAGCTAGCTTTTGAAATAAAAAGGGAGATAAACTAAACAGCTATACTAAGGTCTGTATTAGAGAAATAAGCTTAAAATGAGGCCTATCGTTTTAGCGCTCACCAAGTTGGAGCCATTGTAGAGTAGGATCAAGTCAATCGCCAATGATGCCAACTGTTAAGGATAAAAACGATAGCCCTCAAGCATAGATTGAGATAAGCAGGAAGGTAGCAGGAAGGCGCTGGACGCAGGCCGCTACCAACCGGGCAACATGGAAAGATGATGATGATGATGATGATGATGATGATGATGATGATGATGATGATGATGATGATGATGATGATGATGATGATAAATTGAGATGAGATGTAGTCTGCGGTCAGGTCAAAGTAATCATACATTATGCGGGCTGTATACACTTTGAGCTGTCCGCAGACCGCATTCAGTGTGACAAATTCTTTAAACGGGACTATTCCCACCTCTCGTTCCCACCGCTGCAACTCCTGTGTAGCCAGGATTTACAGCTTGACTGCCAATAAAAGCCCAACCAGTGAAGGTCAAGTTCCACAAATCCAATCACTGTACAGAATTTAACCCTATACTTGGCAAGGCCGGTTTTGGTTAATATTTGTGATTTACACTGTAAATATTGGATTTAGGACGAGTAAAAATCATGTAAAAAATACGAAAAAAAATCTTAGGTATGTAGTTTTGGAAATATAGTATGTATCTTTAAGTGCACATTGCCAGCTTTGTAATAAATTAAAATATGGTTTATTTTTTAGTAGAAATTAGTTATTTAAATGAAAATTACTACAAAACCTTAAGCTATACCTTATTTGAGAAATAAAAAATAAGTATCTTTTACAAAAAACTGAAAACAAAGTAAAAAAACCACTTCAAAGTCTGTAACTCCTTGCAAGTATAGCTGCATTTGAATGTATGAGAACCACTCCATCAGCTTCGTTGGAGTACCTCCTGAATCGCAGACCCCTCTTACCATCCAGGAGATGCAAATGCAGATAGGACATATGGGAATCCTGCAAGACCATTAAAAAAATACGAGGGGTATTGACGCCAACTGGTTCCGAACTGTGTTCACGTTTTCGATTGAAGATAATTTGATACCCAACTTGCAGTGGAAACGCAAGATAGCGGAAATGGATCTCTGGAACTCCCTGGGAAACTATTCAGCAGTCGAACTGGCTGAAATTCTTCAATCACCAGCTTTACGTTGGGTGGTTGAAGCTTAAGACGATTCACCGACACCGCCGTCGCTGCCGCAGCGCATCGTGTGCCTTGGCTCTAAGAAGATGCCACAGAAATTATCTTGATGTGCCTTCGTCTGTATAACGAGGAGGGAAATAATTTATTCAAAATCAATGGTTAGGATTACAAATTAACATAATTTAAATAGATCGGGCTACCAAACGGTTATTTGAGGCCTTTGATGAAACATGTAAGCTTTCAGAGGAAAATTTGCTGATTACACAATTAATATACAACGTGTTTATGAAAAAGCGCAAAACCATTTATTATTTAGTTTGTTCGAGAAGAGATAAAATAGAAAAAAAATAAAAGAGATTCCACTAATAAAAAATAGGGTCAAATTTTAACCAACAAAATATTTTAATTACGCCGAGTTTAATCGTTACTACAGAGGTGAATGAACTATCTACGTTAACTACTAACCTACTCATAGGATATTTTGTGTCATAGGCGTGCATGCCTTGCAATCAGCGTGCGAAAGGTCAATACGTTTCCAGAAATGCGTAAAAAAGAGATAACAAGTGCGCGGGGCGAAAACAAAGAGTGAATAATAATTATCTTCGTAAATAATCCGCGAAAATTAATTTTAATAATTTACATAATTTTTTTATAATAAAAATAAGTTGGGGTGTCTGAGGTTTTGCGCTTTTTCATTAACACGTTGTATATTTTCGGGTTGTGATTCATTTACTTTTTCATTCTATCATATTTATAGTATTTTATCTATAGGTAGATCTTACTTGTATTAAAACATAGGACTAACTAGCTTTGTAGCTAGCCTAAGATAGAAGATAAGATAGAATTATATGAGTTAGTACTCATATAATTCTATATTTAGATATTTGTGAAAAACAAAAAAATATTTCTTATCTCTTCCACTCTCACGTATAGAAATTTCATCGTAATAACTCGGCACGAATAAATGCAAATATTATGAACAACTTCGCGACACAATTGACATCTAACGTTTCATGATACCATTCATCTTCCTTTGACAATATCATATTATTATTACGGAGTTACGTATGCTCAATGCTTACGACGTTGTGAGCTTTTTGTCAGAGTTCTACATAATGTCTTCACTGTTTTGTATTCAAATTTCAAACGTGTTCTTAACAACGTTAGCTTTTTCTCCCGACTCCGGCCGCGTGAATTTTGGTTCATCATCAATAATCATCATTATTATTTCAGCTACAAGACGTCCACTGCTGAACATACGCCTCCCTATGATTTCCATATTGATTGGTTGGTAGCGGCCTGTATCCAGCGCCTCCATGATACCTTTACGAGGTTGTCGGTCCACCTTGTTGGTGGACGGTCATATGTTGCGCTAGCAGGTAGGGGAGACCGAGGTAGGGGTGACATTGTCGGTCTTTTTGGCGATCTCTATCAGTGAGCTCGTAACAGCGCGTATTTGTTCGTTCGAGATTTGAACTAAAAAACGCGAATTTTTAAGAGCTCGCTAGTAGTTGCCAAAAGTCGACTATGTCACAACTCTCCTCTCCCCTACGCTCCAGACCCTTCTAGACTTTTTTCTAAAATGAAAATAATTCTAATGGTGATTCGTAAAAAACATACCAATCATTCTCTTTATTATGATGATTGATGATGATTCCTTCAGTAACGTCAGAAAGATATTTATCTTGGCCATGTCTCAAACTTAGGTCACCCATTTACCGCTTTTTTACATGATTCGAATGATAATGAAGTTCGAAGTTCCACTTTGACTTGTAAATTAAAAATTGATGAGATATCTTCGGATGAAACAAAAGAATACTTTGTGAGTCAGAAACAACGGTCTGGGGTAATAGGCAATTGATTTGCAAAGGAAACGCCGAAGTTGAACCTAATTTATGACTGAGTTACCCGACGATCGGAAAAAGTTAATGCATAATTTTAGGGCTTGTTCCAAATCCGTTTTTTTGCAGAAACATTTATTTGCTGGATGCCGTTTACTAGTTTAAGTTCACACGAACATCTCCTTTGCAGGGTCCCGAAAAAAGTTAATTTATTCGAATTTTTAATTCGAATTCCAAACACTGATAATCTGGATTGTGTGTGTTCACACAACAGTTAAGTTTTGCAACATCCTGTAACTACATCTTTGTACATCATATTATTTTGTATTCATCATCATCATCATTTCAGCCATATAACGTCCGATGCGAACATAGGCCTCCCCCAGTGATTTCCACAAAGCACAACACGAGCCCTTACTTTTCAATGCTAAGTGAGAATAAGATTGCATAACAAAAAGTTTCTTAATGGTGACAAAATTGGTTTCCATTTTCTTGGAACGGAAATAATAAATGTAATTTACTCGGAAACTGTATAAGTACGTGCGGTGGTGACAATAAAGCTTAAGTGAGTAGGTATATTTTTGAAAGAAAAATATTGCGCTAAATAATATGAATTCCTAGAAAGATACACGTATTTCATTAACTATCAATTATTTTACCTCATCATTTCTTTTTAGCCAAAGGCAGTTCATGGGCAAGTCTTTCCTAAGGCTCCCAAGGTTAAATGCCTAAAGTAAAGTAACCTGTAGTATTTATTCTTCCACTAGGTTCTTTCTAAATTGCTACTATATTCTGGAGTTCATTACTTTAGTCTTCTGCAGAATGAGTCAGTATCCTACTAATATCCTACTATCCTTCCTACTTATAACTTATATAACTTATTAACTTATAATATTATAAATGCGAAAGTTTGGATGTCATGATGTCTGGATGTTTGGATGTCTGGATGTTTGTTACTCTTTCACGCAAAAACTACTGAACGGATTTTGTTGAAACTTTACAGTATTACTGTTTATAACCCAGATTAACATATAGGCTATAATTTATGACGATCTGTGACATACTAAATTTCACGCGGGTGAAACCGCGGGCAAAAGCTAGTTTTAACCTATAAAGGGATACTAAGCATTGACCTACGCGCCCCACCAAATTTTGGTAAGGGAAGCGCGGGGTGCGGGGAGTTTGATCCGAGCAATCTAAGCGTCATTATTGTAGTGTGCGTGTATGGATGATTTAGCGTGTACCGATAACACTCAAACATTAATGAAAGAAAGGTGGGGCGCGTCTTCGTGGATGAATCGATCTATACTAATATTCTTTAAAAAATAAACATAGCTGAGTAAGTGTGCTTATACCTACGCAACTTAGTCACCACATGTTTTGTTAGGTGGTGACTAATGATAGCAAAAATACAATTCATTTGGGATTTAACCCCTTTTAGAAATAGCACACAAAAATAATGGTCCAGACCTGAAACGTGCTAACCTCTTTTACGGAGATTTCCTCTGGGATCAATAGGAATCAGCTGAGTAATCTTTAGTCAAATTCAAAATTCAATTCAATAATTTATTTGCTAGAATACATAATTACATGCCCGTTTTACAAGGCAGATCTTATAGTTAATATGATTCCCATGTATTCAGCCTGCAAGCAGACGTACAAATATTTTATCAGTCAGATTATTATTTAACATACAATGTCACAAATCAAATTAATGTATTAATATTTCCGTATAATAAATTTACAATATCAAAAGTTAAATGTAGATGTCACAATAAAATTCATACACTATCTATTTAAGTTAAAATATTCGTCAATGCTATAAAAACCATGGCTCAGTAACCAATTTATCAATTTCTTCTTAAATACATTCCCTTCAAGTACTTTTAGTTCTTCAGGTAAATTGTTATATATTTCTATACACATATTATAAACATTTTTCTTATATATTACTTTGTGGCATTGGGGTTTAAACAATAGGTTTGCGAATTTAGCTCTTTTTTGACGGGTTATCACATCACTGCGTTTTTTGAAATAATATGGATGGGTTTTTACAAATATACACACATCTCTTATATACATGCATGGAAGAGGCAGGACATTACATTTCTTAAATAGTGGCCTGCAACTGTCTAGATACCAAGCCGCATTTATCACCCGTATGCATCTTTTTTGCATTTTAAATGCTCTGTCTACATCTACTGAGTTGCCCCACAACAATAAGCCATAACCTAACACCGATGAGACATAGGCATGATACGCAGCCATAGCTGCATCAAAAGAAATAGTTTGGCGTATCCTTTGGAGGGCAAATACGTATCGACTGAGTTTTTGGCAAACAAGATTAATATGCTCCTTCCAGTTCAGGTGTGAGTCTACAGTTATTCCTAGGAAATTAAACAAGGCTACCTCGCATACCTTCTCATTTTTATATTCAATGTCAAGATGTAGTGGATTAGTATTATAAGAATTGAATTGAATTATTTTAGTTTTATTNTGATATTGACATAAATTATGACGGGACAGAGTATAAAAATCTGAAGGGAAACTCCTTCCCGTTCTGCTCCCATACCTCAGGCACTATGATCTTTGGAAACATGACGGTGATAATAATGCTTAATTCAATACAACATACATCTGTTTCCGCAATTTATTACACCGATCTTGTCGCGACAAGGAAAAATTTCCGTGCTTTTAAGCGATTTTGTGAAACATGTTATTGGCAGGTAGTTGCTAATTGCTCATAATATGGCCCCCTTATTGATGTTTATATTCCGTGGTGCATAATCTTTTCTTAAAGGTTTCAAACCTTTGTTTGTCATATGTCATCCGCTTTACAATGGAAGGAAGTCTAACCTTAATTTCGAACTCCTCCTATGTTCTTCTGATAAATTTCGTTGCGGGTCCAATGACAGTTTAACTTTCCCCGGGACAAACTTGACCTTCATTGGTTGCGTTTTTGTGGCGGTCAAGCTGTAGATCCTGGCTACACAGGAGTTGCAGTGGTGGGAACGAGAGGTGGGAATAGTCCCGTTATACCTCAGGCACTGACTCAGTTAAGAGCTATATCTATAATGTTGCGAGGAGTTGATGCCGATGATCAAAATAAAGACCATTTTGAAGAATTTGAAATGCGTTTGTACACTAAATTAAGAATTCCGTAGCCTTATTATTACAGTTCGTTACATTGTGCCTGTGCTGTGGCCTAAGCAAATACCCGTACATTGCACGTTATGTGTAGTGATGTGATGTTACCGGATATTCGTATCCAAATTGGGCTGGAATCGCGACCACGGGCTGGAAGACGTAGTGAGGTCAGGCCTCCTACTAGGTGGACCGACGATCTGGTAAAGGTCGCAGGAGGAACCTGGATGCGGACAGCGCAGGATCGTTCATTGTGGAAAACCTTGGGAGGCATTTGTCCAGCAGTGGACGTCATTTGGCTGAAACGAACAAACGAAGTACTTAGTTTCAGTGATTAGCGCATTCAACCAAACAAAAAAAAAACTCTTCAGCTTTAAGTCGCGGGCACAAAAAAAATAGATCCGTATCCGTTGCTGCGGATATAATGGTATATCTTTGAATGCCACATCACTAATGCTGTAGGTACTGTGCATTATAGCAACGTAACACAATTTGAATAATAATAGCCAATGGGCTGTCATGTCGGAATAAATAATGATGTTGGTATTCGCTCTATTTCGTACAATTTGCATTTTCGTTCACTTAAGGCGCTATTAATAAAGAGGTTGCACGTTACATGAGAGAGAAAAACTAATAATTACTTTTTTACGTGGTTTTTCACGTAGTATACCTACTTGAACGATAAAACTTTGATTTCATTGTTCTAAATTCAAACTGAATTAAAGTTTTTTTTTAAGATTTTAAAGATCTTTTTTTTGTCATCCCTGCTAACTTTTAATACGCTTCCAACGTGTATTAAATTCCCCGGTAAATGTTTGTTCCCCAGTCGACGAAGCACATGATGTCGTGCCCTGCGTGCCCAAACAACTGCACACAGGAAGATTTAATGAAGGCTGCTGACAACGCCACTCTTGTGGCGGAGTTTTGGCTGACACTGTGTAGGTTTGTTGTCGACATGACAAGAAGAAGATGTTAGATTAGATCAAAGAACCAAACACGCCTCTGAAATACGGAAATAATACCTGAAATACATCAAACGTTAACTTTCTTGGCCTACCGGGAACCGAATGCAGTAGTAAAGTATGAAAATAAGTTCTCCCTAACACGTCAGCATAGGAGAGTATAGGTCAATCCTCAATTTTCTTCTATCTTCTAGTAAATTAGGGAGACGTGATCCTGCAGTGAAGACTAAATTATTAACCTGAGGTGGAATTGTGTAAAGCAATCGTAATCATTTGACAGTTCATAACGTACGATAAAGTCAATTAAACAAAGCGTTTGACAGAATAAGGCGGTTATCACACTGCGCCGCGCTCCGCCGCGGAGCGCGGGGCGACAGATTTAATCATTGTATGCAAGTACGTCAGTTTGTATAGAAAACACGCGCGGCACTTCACACTGACGACGCGTCCGCGCGCGTGATTTTTTATATGAAAATCACGCGCTCCGCGGCGGAGCGCGGCGCAGTGTGATAACCGCCTAATCGTACGTTATGAACTGTCAAATGATAACGATTGCTCTGATGATAATGATGACCTTCATCCATAGAATAGCTGAATCAATAAACCACAGACATAACCTTTGTATAGTACAAATTATGTATCCCTTACTCAGTGACAATACAAGTGGGGAACTCCGCTGAGTTTGGGACAAGGTAATAAAAAAGGGATCCATCTTCATTGAACTCGAGTCAGCCTAAACCCACTCGCAAGAACAATGTAACGGTTGTTCAGATACTGACATTAGATAAATTTTTGTAATTTCAGAATAACTGAAGATTGATTTGAAGGAAAACTAAAACGTGAATGAAAATGTGCTTAGTTAAACTATGTCACTGGTTGTCGTAATTGTAGTTCATAAGACACTCGCCATATATTCACAAACGATGCTTGCTTAAGTGAAGCAGCAAATCGTATGCACAGCGTTGAATAGAGCTCTATGATTGGTTCGTGTGTCACCTGTGCATCCACGCGCACTGTGAGATCTCATTGATGTTTGTGAATATGGGCGACTGTTTTTGTAGTAGTTACTAGTGTTGATTATTATCGCCAAACTATTCGTTTTATTTTGAAGATAACAGTATACCAGTATACCACAATGAAATGCACATTTTGCGAAATGCACAAAAATCGAATTTTGAGTTATTTTGCGTCAGACTCCATGTATTAAAATAGGGGTGATTTTCGTACAAATATTGTGTAGCCTGCTATGCTGAAGCATTAAATCCCATATTTTTACCCTTTTATTTAACTGAATCTTCCATCTTAACGAGGCAAAAATGATAAACTAGGTATTTAGTAAAATTCCATCTTCACCTGTACAAATTAAGAACAAATTCCTTAAAACCGTAGCAAAAGACGCAAAATGGCTGGCAACATTTCCACTAAAGTAATTTAGATCTTTGGATTCGCCCCAAAACGGTTAATTGCGCTCTTAATCTGTAATTAACATTAAAAGGTTCAATTAAAGGTAGATAACGAATACTCTTATTAATCAAAAGGGACTTTACAGGTGTTTTGGTAATGGGAAAAGATTAGGTTCAAATTCAATTGTTATTTCTCAATTGAATTGAACTAGGAATATAAATAATAAATGATTATGGTTTAGTTGCACAATCATACTTTAACAAACGCCTAAGTCTGTCAAACTCCATACAAAAAACACCGGGTATTGCACTGTAAATACTATGTCGTTATTGTTACAGTTACGGTTAAAGTTAGTGCAACTCAGCCTAAGTAATATAAAAAGTGAGTACGGTTTTTTAGAACTGTTGGTAGTTCAAGACTTTAGTTGGTTTGAGTCACTGCTTATAGTTGATATTCCAAGGAAATGTTACTTTAACCAAGTACATCATTATTTTAATGTTTGAACCTACTACTGCCTTAACTTTAGGTCCAAGATATCCTACCTGTTTTTATATTCTTAGATGAAATACGATCTTTTACGTTAACTCGATATTTCAGTACCTGACTCCTTAGCGAGGTGGCGCTTAAAATCACAAAGATAAGAATACCGCAAAAAATAATGAAATGAGAAACCGTGGAAAGACGTGAAGAAAATAGCCCGGTAAGTTGTTCCCTAAGAAATCTTGGGTAAAAATATTCAACAATCTTTTGTGATACCTAAAACCAAGACCTTGTCCTACAATAATGGCGCATCGAGTTAAAAACACTGTGAAATCTTAAGTAGGTAATAGAAACGATTTTGTACTTATTAAAAAATGCAGTCTGATTTTAAACAATTTGCACTCAAACTCTACCAAAATGACCTACATGTTATTTTTAGTGCTAGTTTTGGAACGTGTTTACTAGGTATTGATTTTCTATGTACCTAACGTTGAAAACCGCAATGATTGAATAAACATTTTGCTCTGTTGACTTTGAAATTCAGAATTTAACAAAATATTAGTTATATTCAGTTATATTTTACTTACTGATTGACTACAGGCACTATTAATTCCCATTTGATTCATACCAAAACATTACCAGTTGTTTGTATCGCAAAAGTAAAAAAACTTTGCAGCTTTGGTTTATTTGAAACATGTTTTGTCCATGTGAGTTAATTTTTATTTTTAACACCATAACAACATCAAAATACAAATCCATTATTGAAACAAAATCACAAAAAAGATTATCTCTTACGTCTACGACATTAGCATAAAAATAATTTTCATATCTGATAAATATTCTAGCAACCCTACCAACTACCTCAATAGAATTTGAACCTGTACCTATTAGGAATAAGGTTAAGAGTTCATCTTCAATGTTAAAATTATGAATGGGAGCCCATAGTACCCCTTCAAGCTCCCTGCCGGCCGTTCTTGTGGAAACGCTTTCCGTTCCAATGGATTTTCTCACCCAACCACACAGGCTCGCTTTGAACTTATTTTCCACTCTGGGAATTTGTTTTCTTTCTCTCTCATGGGTTTACTTTATATTCAAACGCATTTCGTGACGTGATATTCAAATTTTAGATGATTTTTTAGGTAGGAATAATTACGGGCCGATGATGGATCCCTGAGGAAGGCCCGTTTTGTTTTATGTTAAAATTTCGAATGATTGAAGAAGCACTTCATATTTGGATGTCTTAATACAATTCTAGAAGCGATCAATAAGCATTATACGATATTGAAAAAGTATCACGTACTATTATTGTGAAAATGAACTCAATTTATAAAAGTTTAAAGTGATGAAACTCCGCAGTTTCCGATGAAAATTGTAGCGCAAAGTTGCTGGCGTGAAAAATAAAGCCATCTAGGCCTTCCTTTGATTCAGTGTAGCCGGCCAAAATTTGTAATTAACTTGTCACCTCATCTTTATTATTTTTATTTCCCTAGCCGTAGACAAAACCTTTTTGCCTTACTGAATTTAAAATGAGAAATTGCCTTCATTTTACGTGGCACAAAATCAGTAAAGAAATACTAATTTTGTATTATAAATTCTACGCGAATATCTAATGATAATGTAATTTTAAACAGAGGTGGAATTGTGTAAAGCAATCGTTATCATTAGACAGTAATTCATAACGTACGATTATTCTATCAAACGCTTTGTTAATGGATTTTATCGTACGTTATGAACTGTCAAATGATTACGATTGCTTTACACAATTCCACCTCAGGTTTACTTATACATTTTGACTGTCCGTTGGATCTAATCTTCTGTTTTGTTCACTGTTAATTTTGAATTCGGGATTTTAATCATTGTAAGGGTCAAACCTTTATTACAAAAAGTAATTTCTTTCATAAACTTCACAATGTAACAAAATATGGTCGGCAGTATTCAGCATCCACGTAATATCAGCATTAAAAACGTCAGTACTATCATAAATGCAAACTTAGTAAGCTCCATACAGAAGCTTAACCTGGATATTGCAAAACTTCATATTCCTACAAATTGCCAGGTCTTGAAATTGTAAAATGTATACTGGAAAATTAAAATTCTTGAGATATGGATATAATGAGAAACATGAGTGTATTAGACTTCGGGGAAAATTACCTCTTTTTCGACTCGCTTGCTTTTGAGAGCGTTAGGTTCGATGATGTAGTTATTAATTTGAAAGTTAATGAGAGTTTTCGGAGGGTGCACGGTAGAGGGTGAGAAAGTTTGGCTGTAGGTGGAAATTTTCATAAAATCGTTAGTGTACGCAGAATACTTGTGTATCAAGATGCTTTATATTATGTATTCTAAATTCTTTTTTCTATTTTCATACTTAATTGCGTGGCTTAATCAGCATTACTGCTGCGCTGCGCTTCGAAATAGAAAATAATTCATATTCATACAATCAGTTTGATTCATTCAAGACCTAACCAAATAGTAACAATTACATTGCATTTACATTACGTATATTACGTATTAGGTACAGAAGTCAAACCCTGTCTTCTAACGGAATTTAGCTAAGAGATTTTAAATTCAAACTTGGCTCGCTAAAGCACTTTGAATGTGATTTCTCTTTACGAATTTGGGTAAGATTTCAAAAGGCCTCAACCCTTTTAATTTGATAATCTTTTCACACTCGACTGTCCCACTTTGGGCGAGACTTAATTTTATGTTCCGCAATTAACATATATTTTGGCAGAAACGAGTTTTCGAGATGTCATCGTTGGAAATTCTCCAAATCGCTGATTTTGAAACAATTTACATTCAGAACGTGCTATTAAGTTTTTAAGCTTAAAATATTTGTGGCGTTAAGTTTTTCATTAAGTAACTAAATAATGCTATGTTACTCATAATTATAATTAGATCTTAGAACATTCAAGTTACAACAATATTCTAAAATTCTTCTCCAACGATGTGGACAACCAACCGGGCAATGTGGAAATCATTGGGGGAGGCCGATGTAAGATTTTAGCCTACTTTACGGCCGATGAGGCAGCAAGATTCTGGAGTGGAGGCCGCGTAGCGGAAAACGCAGCGTGTGATATCCACCCCCAAGGTGGACTGACGACATCATAAAGGTAGTAGGAAAGCGCTGGACGCAGGCCGTTACCAACCGGGCAACATTTAAAGCATTGGGGGAGGCCTATGTTCACTGTTCAGCAGCATGTAGACGTCCTATGGCTGAGATGATGATGATGATGAGCCTGCTTTAAATTTTGGAATGACTTCTAGCTCCTATTGTTTTCCCTTCAACTAACTATTTGCAAACAGAAACTAACCACAACTAGGAGAAACGTAATTGGCTGCAGGATAAAAAGTTCTGTTAATTTTAAATGGCAAAAGTTTCACCATTTTCAAGGCACAACAAAAGTAAGCTTAGAGACTCACGGAGAAAACCTTATGTGCTATACTTATTTAAACAATTCATTCATTCTAAATGCGACAGAGACTATCCACATCGTTCCATGGTTTTGACAAATTTTGAGTTTTGTACCTGGATTTTTTTGCGTCTAAAGTGGGAAAAAAATTTTTTTTCACAGGTGTTGGTTTATATTTAGTATCATTTATTATCTCAATGTTCTCGGCAATATTTAACTAAGAATAAAATATTTAATCCAAAATACAAGGAGATATTATCCGAGATTGGTTGACTCAAATTGTTTCATACAAACCTCTGGTTTCCGAATTGAGGTTTTAGCTTGAGCTTACTCCTTTTCTACCTAAGCATGAACTTAAATATGAAAATCTATTCGAAAACCGAGGGAAAGACTTCGATGTCAATGTAAGTGAAATAGATTACTTAAATGTATTATTGCAAACTGTAGTTTCAGCTAAGAATTCAGCTGTAAACTTCCTTTAAAATTCTAGCAGCTTGGCCCAACCCAGCAATTACTTTCCTATAAATATCCAACGTTTCCTTTTTGTTTCGCAAGCCATTTTCCCAGTTTACTATTGCGATTTATGGAAGTTTTACGGTGTTAGTGGTTCCCCCTTGATGGCTACTTTACGATCTATGACTTCGGAAACCGTTTATTATTGTTGTTACGGCAGTAAAATATAACCTTTAAGCCACTGATTTTAGAAAGGTTGCGAGAGTGTGTTTAGAAAATTAATGATGTCAAATTATTTTCTTTACAAATTGCACGATTAGGTACTGTGTGTACCTGTCATAAGCGAAATATCCATGTAATGTTGT
This sequence comes from Ostrinia furnacalis, assembly GCF_004193835.3. Taxonomy (NCBI): domain Eukaryota; kingdom Metazoa; phylum Arthropoda; class Insecta; order Lepidoptera; family Crambidae; genus Ostrinia; species Ostrinia furnacalis. Next base: position 110,958 of record NW_021134995.1, read on the forward strand.
TTCACTGTAATATACCCGCAGTCTAAAAACCTTTTATCGGTCCATAGTTTACTTTATAACAAATCAGTATGAAAATATACCCTTACATGGTGGACCGACGACCTCATAAAGGTAGCAGGAAAGCGCTGGATCCAGGCCGCTACCAACCGGGCGATGTGGAAGTCATTGGGGGAGGTTTATGTTTGTTCAGCAGTGGACGCCCTGTGGCTGAAATGATGATAATGATGATGATCATTGCACCGATATGTTCGATAAATCAGATCAAACTATCGGCCGATAAAAAGATTCTTAGTCATCATTATCTCACTCTATTGTATGATCAAATTAATCAGATTGTTTATTCCATTTATTGACCAAGACAAAATAAACCTTCATAATCTATTAACCGTTTCTTTCCATTTTATATTCCCTTTCAGCCTAGAAACAAAGAGGCCTGGCGGAAATTCACTTCGTGTTTCCTTCGGTTTGTTCCCGGCACTTAGTTTGTTTATTTTCCTAAGGGGCCACATTAACTTGCTGTTGCGGCGTGGACTGAATTAAGGCTGGATAAAAATACAGTTTGTTGATTTTGTCTTGAATTCAGTAACTGAATAAGTATAGTACTACAATGCATCTGTGGTCTAGTGGTAAGACCACCTGCTTCAGACGCAGAGGTCCCGGGTTCGATTCCTAGTGAGGGCAGATTTTTCTGTTCGGTTTGGTTGGTGATAGGGCTTGTTCTAAGTCCGCCTGGCTAGCTACCACCATTAAGTCTGTCGCCATAACAACAATGCTGTTAGCATTGTTNATAGGGCTTGTTCTAAGTCCGCCTGGCTAGCTACCACCATCTTACCTAAGTCTGTCGCCATAACAACAATGTTAACAGCATTGTTGTGTTTCGGCAGTTAGAGGTAAGATAGCTAGTTCCTCCGTGGTTTTTTTTTTTTTTTTTTTATGTGATAGGAGGCAAACGAGCAAACGTGGTTGAGGATTTCGGGTGAAGCTCGCTTCAACCTTCGGCCTGATCGTCACTTAACATCAGGTGAGATACAGGCCAAGATCTTCCTCGTTATGGATAAAAAAACAGTAATTTGGTTCAATAAGGACTATGCTACAATCCGAATTTTGAATGAAAAAAGAAAAGAGAACGAAAAATTAGAACTCCAAACGAGTAGGTATTATGTAGGGGAGGCACATAAAGCCATGAACGTTTATAGGAACATCAAATAAGTACTGAAAAATAATGAAGGATATCATTTGGTTTAAAGTGTTATGTGAAAAAAACAAGATTGAGTTTTTACAATTACAATCACGTAGGTAGTTTTATTTTAAATCGATATAGTCGAATTGAAGGTCACTTTTAAGTCACTGGTACAGTGTAACACTCAATGATATTCTGATATTCCAGTGACACTTAAATTTTTCAAAGGTAAATTAGAAACTAGAACCTCTTAACTATGTATTAAGCACTTTGTTATTTTACGTTTAGTTTTCTAGTAAAAAGGGTTACGAGTATCTTTGTGTAAGCAGACTCAGTGAAATTCATCCTAAAGTATTATTTTATGTTGATTTAGCTCAGAAACCCGTTTAAAGTGTTTATAAGTCGAAAGAGAAGTTAAATTACAAGCTACTATCTTTTGATCGCCGATTGATTAAATATAAACTACTAGCTTGCTGCTAGTCTACGGCTTCGTCCGTATAAAATATCTCTGTGATATAAAGACTTTTGCCCGTATTTAGAAACGATGCTTGCTTAAGTGAAGCAACAAATCGAACGCACAACGTTGTGCGTGATTACTGACCCTGTGCGTCCATACGCACTGTGAGACCTCATAGTAATGTTTGTAATACGAGCGTTTATCACACGCTTCCCACTTGCAATAACCAGGGTACAAACTAAGGCCGAGTTGCACAATCTTACTTTAACTTTGACAAACGTCAAAAATCTGTCAAACTTCTTAAATAAGGCACCGGTTATTGTTATTGTTACGGTTAAAATAAGGTGGTGCAACTCAGCCTAACTTTTGTTTTTCTGATCTTTCTTTCTTTTCTTTCATAAATTAGGTATAACTTAAGGAGAAAGGCCTTATGTTTCCACCCCCATATTGGTTTAAACCGCATGAAAATCGGATCAGTAGTTTTTGAGTTTATCAAGAAGTGGCAGAACATTTTACCTCAGCTAAAACAAATAAAACAATATTCAGAATGTTGCTCTCTCGACTGCAAAATGCCGCTCACCTCAGAGTACAGCGCACTCAATCTAGCAAATAATTCGGGAGCGCGAAATATGAAAATTACATTCTCGAAACAGCAGAACGGTATTTTGAATTTCAAATAAATATCTCCAGCGAGGCTAACCGCTGAATCAACGTACGATGCGAGAGTCAAAGATGTATATCCCTGGAAATACTCGTACAATGAAGTAAGACTTAAATTATGAATCTATGCTTACGGACTACTTATTGCACCTCTCGTTCCCAATCGCTGCAAATCCTGTGTATAGTCCGGTCGCCGAGCACGAAGTAATTAACTACGCGCGAGCGATAATGATGGGTAGCTTGGGGTCATTGGACGAAATTCTACGTGCTCGGCGACCGGGCTTTAGCCAATAAAATCCAACCAGTGAAGGTCAAGTTTATCCCGGGGGAAAGTTAAACTGTCATGCGCAACGAAATTAATCAGAAGAACGTGAGATTGAAGTGCAGGATTGACATCGCTCAAGTGTAAAGTAGATAATGAAGGAATCTATTTAACTAAGCACAGGATTAAATCTGCTCTTATTTATAAATCTAATTAAGATACAGAATAAATAAATAATAACCCTCCTTCTGGTGCAGTCGGGTAATGAATACAGCAATACGAATTAACTTCATTCCCAGCTCGCGTGAAAAAATCTAACATGATTGCTGCTGTCTTCTTCGGCTAGTCTATAAAAAATATCGTCTGCACCTATGGAGACAAAACAGTTTTTGAAAAAGATGATATTGACATGGCTATTCACATGTAAAGATTTTAAGATTTCCAAACAAGATAGGGTGTAAAATTATGTCTACTTGATGCAGAAATTATTTTTAGCTCATGTCACATTTTAAAATGTATTTCTTTGACGTGGAAGTGGCTTTAATTAAGCCTGGCGAGGTGGTTTCGAGTCACGTCTTACTGTTGTTTGAATAGGCTTAGCGGGGACTGGCGGGGACATATTATGTGAAACCAGAGAGCGAAACTATATTAGATCTTTTCCCTTTAATATGGAGAACTTGAAGAAAACTCAAGTTTATTCAGTTTTTCAGTTACAAAAACTAGCCACTATCTTCTCTAACGACATTGTTGTTTCGGCAGTCCGTAAGATTGCCAGTTCCTCTGTGGTTGAGAATTCCTGATAAAGATCGTTATTCTGCCTAATAGAAAACATCCTACGAGTATGGTTATTAAAATTTCTTAGCGATTAGAGTCGCTTCTCAACATCCATAAGCTACTAATTATTATAAACGCAAAAGTTTGTGTTGATGCGTTGCTGTTTGTTTTTTACTTTGTCACGCATTGAGCTCACCTGTTGTACCACAGTTTATTATGTGTGGAATAAAGAATTTAAATAAATAAATAACTACACTGAACAGATCGTAAAAAGCTAGTTATAAATTGATAAGAACAGTTGAATCATGCCAAGTATGAGCAGTACCTTTAGCATGAGCAACTTTCGTCTTCGAATCGTTTGCGTGACAATTTTGATTCTAAATAAGTTTCGTGCATTTCTCTAATATTTCTAACATTTATTTAATCTGTTAGTCAATTGAGAGTGAATCCTTCAAAGCCTCGTGTTCTGCCAATAAACTTGCCACGTGTAAATTATACGTGTACACAAAGTGAATACACACGTTTATAATTTAATAAGCGAACCCTATGAAAAGGCACGAGACAGGGTGAAAAGCATTGATTAGCTGAACACTTATAAATAGACGTCCCCGATTCGCCGGCAACTTCATTTAAGCTCAGTCTGGGTTAAATAATGTTATATCTAAACTAGGTTATAGTTTTACACATTTTTTTAGCGTTGAATCGCATACCTACCCTGCGGGGACAGGGTAGGTTATGTGGGGCTCACCAAGTCAGAAGGACGAGGCATACCCACTAAAAAGACCCCGGTGCTCCGTCACTCGCCATAAGTGGGAGGAAACTGTGGGTTTCCGGACAAAGCCATCTCTACCACAGCCATAGTTTTACACCTAGGTCATCTTTGAGTAACAAATGAGTTTGCAACTCTGTAGGACTACGATATAATATTATAAGCTTTTATCGCACCATTTAATCGTTTTTACGCGATATGCCCATACGTTTGTCGTGTAAAACCATCGAAAAGATTTTATCACGGCGCAGCCCGGTTGGTGTCAGACTTTGTGCAGTCATAACTTTAAATGTAATAAACAAGGCCACCCACAACACTAAACTATTCCCACCTCTCTTTCCCACCGCTGCAACTCCTGTGTAGCCAGGATCTACAGCTTGACCGCCAATAAAAACCCAACCTGTGAACCCAACCAACAACACTAGGGACTTTATGGGTTTAAAATTGCTTAATCGGACTGACTTAACTTGCTTCTGAAGCATTAAGTAGAATGATACTAACCAATCTTGAAACTCTTTGCACTGGAGGAAATTCGAACCCTAACTTCTTTCTTCTAATTAATTTCGTTGCGGGTCTAATGACAGGTTAACTTTTCCCCGGGAAAAACTTGACCTTCACTGGTTGGGTGTTTATTGGCGGTCAAGCTGTAGATCCTGGATACACAGGAGTTGCAGCGGTGGGAACGAGAGGTGGGAATAGTCCCGTAACCCATTTTAAATCGAGTGAGCTAGAATAAAATTAAATGAGTTCACAACACTGGTAGCAGATTTTATAAGCGGGCTAGGTTTGAAATGGCTCAACAGGACTGACGTGATGGCTTAAATTGCGTGAATCTCTGAAGCATAGAGTGATATTTTATTTTACGGACATTGTTTTTTAAATAAGTAAAAGTAAAAAATATGAAAAAAGAGTTATGTAGGTAGAGTGTACAGAGTAGAGAGAATATGGAAAAAGTAAAAAAAATATTTACACCCTGTATATCAGGTTATTTCACGGCTGCTAAGTTCTTTTGCACTGTAGGCCTATAATGCACGCTGCGACAAGCTGTTATCACACCATTTTATCGATTTTGCCCATACATTTTGATGTCGATAAAGTATATCCGCCCTTCTGGATACCATTTTAAACAGAACCCTGGGATAAAAATATTCCTTGACATCCACACTTCCACATCTACATTTAAGATCTTATATTGTATCGCATCTAGCCATCTCATCTAATGAAACATAATCGCTATAGAAATAAAGCATAGAGAAATAGAGCAAGGACCATTAATTTAACTGACTTACCACTGATTTAGGTACTTCTACAAGATACTTTACTGAACAACTCAGTGCTATTACTAGTCTTATGCCGGTTTTCACCATCAATCCCTAATTTTTATGTGACCGCTAAGGTAACATACAGCGCAGCGTGGGACGTCCACTCACAGGGAGGACCGACGACATCATAAAAGTAGCACTAAAGCGCTGGTCGCAGGCCGCTACCAACCGGGCAAGATGGAAAGCATTGGCGGAGGCCTATATTCAGCAGTGGACGTCCTATGGCTGAGATGATGTTGATGATGATGGTAAAAAATAACACGAATTTTGTTTTCATAGGGGACACAAACATTAAGAATTGATGGTGAAAACGGGCATTAGACGTCATAAAGAACTTTAAGTAATACCCTTAAATTATGAGTGAGAATTTCTTGTAATAAAACCTGAGAGCTTGAGATCCTGTCGCAATCCGTTTAGACGTTAGTTAAAAATTTACAGCGCTGTGAGTTATTAGATTTGGAGGTTCATTCTTGCGCCCGGGGAATGCTTAACTCGTTATGCTTTAACGAACCTGGATGTTATCGAATCAACGCGTTTGGTTGACACTAGAATATCTGACATCAAAGATAGCGAGGTCTGTGATTATGAAGAAAAAACTTAACTCATTACAACTAAAATAAAGAAACAAGAAATTGTCTATGACGCGATGTGATTTTGTTTTTGAAACAAAAAGGTTTACGACGAAGAGAAATTTAGTAGTTTGTTGCTAAATAATACTTCATTATCATCATCATCATCAGCCATAGGACGTCCACTGCTAAACATAGGCCTCTTCCTTTGATTTCCAGATTGGCCGGTCGATAGCGGCCTGTGCCTTCCTGCTAACCTTTATGAAGTCGTCTGTCCATCTTGTGGGATAACCGCTCACAATAATTAAAATCATAATTATTATCCTTTCAGCTAAGCTAAAATTTTAATAATCCTTGTATTAAGAGTAGATTTACCACAACTGAAGCCACCATAGCCGAACGGTAAAAGGGGTCGGACTGGCCGACTCGTGATCCAGGGAACGCGGGTTCGGTCCCCGCCGCCGCTCGCCTATTATGGTGAGCTCACTCGTGACACAAGCATATTTAGCTTAGTACGAGAGGTTAACGGGACTATTAGTAGTTTGTGTAAAAACAAATACTAATAAACTTTAAAAAAATAGTCCAGCGGTAGAAGGAGATCGAACTACCGACCCTCGATATTACAACACCAACGTCGTTAGTATTGTGCCCTTTGGGCTATTATCGGTTATTGTAATAGACACCGTTGGCCTATTGTCTCTTAATGGGTTATAACAGTTATTACAATATCACCTCATCACCTAATTATTTTACCGCCAATATTTATATCAACAAAAGCGCCCATATTCACAAACGATGCTTGCTTAATTGAAGCAGCTGAAGCAGCAAATCGGACGCATAGCGTTTAATATTAGTGATTGATTCATGTGTCACTATGTGCGTCCACGAGCACTGTGAGACCTCATAGTAATGTTTATGAATACGGGCGTCAGTCACCTTAATTCAAAACAGACATCACCTTTCAATCAAAGGCAGGCTTATTCAAATCAATACGGGTAGACATAGTAAATGCTGCCGGTGTTGTTTGCTTCTGAGATTGCCACTCCCCTTTAGATACGGACAATAGTGATTACTCTACAGGTATGGGGCATGTATGGGATGCATAGGTATGATGCAACAGTGTATCGAGGACTAATGGAATATAGTTCCACTCAAGTTCAGTGCTACGTGGCTGTTCGGTTCTTTAATGTTTAAAGATTTGTCCTACTAATATTATGATATGTGAAACTATGTGAGAATGGATTGATGGATTTTTGTTATTCGTTCAAGCATACTACTGAACAGATTTAGATAAAACTTAACAGTATTATTTTTTATACATCAAAGTAACATAACCCAATTAGGCAACGCTAAGCTTTCAGCCCGCGGCTTCGCCCGCGTGAAATTTTGTCTGTCACAGAAAAACATTTTCGCGCGCGTCCCTGTTTTAAAAACCGGGATAACAACTATTTCCAGGAACTCCATCTCTATGCCTAAATTCATCAAAATGGTTTAGGCGTGAAATCGTGACTGACGAACAGAGTTACTTTCGCATTTATAATATTAGTAGGGTGTAGGAAAGTAGGGATAATTTATTTGATATCATCAACGGCAAAATAATAATTTAAACGTAATTATCAAATCGCTTTGTAGAAAAGTTAACATTGTAAGTCCCCCAAAAATCTAATAGCATTTTAAAGTGCAAACAAGATTACAAATCTGCCTATCCATTTAATGCTTTGCGAAATTGCTATCTAAAGCTTTTACAATTAATAGACATCAAGCTTTTAAAAAGTGAAGCCTTCTTAATTACTGTAAGCAGTTGTTAAGATATCGTTCATTTAATATCTCGAAACCTTATTAAGAAAAATGTCTGTCTTATTTTTCGTGTCAATGGCATGATCTATCTGGGGGCACGGCAGTGCCCCCACCAAGTCGGAAACTACAAGTGCTAGGAGTCTCAAATTTTGTATGGGGGTAGTAGGTGCTCATTAGGAATTTTACGAAACTCCACCCCTAACGGGTTCCACGCGTACGAAACAGCCGCTAGTGTGAAATAAATATTAAAACAGGAAAGTATTAGGTAATTATAGCTTCAGACTAAAGTCTAAAGTTCAACTTTAAGATAAAATACATAGATCAAAACTTTCAAAGTACTTTCATGTCGTCAATATATTACGTCATTCTAAATTAGGGGGGGGGGGGGTTGGTCTNTCATAGACAATATTTTTAACTTTTTTAATTTTTATGTTCCGTATTGAACACTTCCTTTAAAATTCTAGCAGCTTGGCCCAACCCAGCAATTACTTTCCTATAAATATCCAACGTTTCCTTTTTGTTTCGCAAGCCATTTTCCCAGTTTACTATTGCGATTTATGGAAGTTTTACGGTGTTAGTGGTTCCCCCTTGATGGCTACTTTACGATCTATGACTTCGGAAACCGTTTATTATTGTTGTTACGGCAGTAAAATATAACCTTTAAGCCACTGATTTTAGAAAGGTTGCGAGAGTGTGTTTAGAAAATTAATGATGTCAAATTATTTTCTTTACAAATTGCACGATTAGGTACTGTGTGTACCTGTCATAAGCGAAATATCCATGTAATGTTGTTTCACTGTAATATACCCGCAGTCTAAAAACCTTTTATCGGTCCATAGTTTACTTTATAACAAATCAGTATGAAAATATACCCTTACATGGTGGACCGACGACCTCATAAAGGTAGCAGGAAAGCGCTGGATCCAGGCCGCTACCAACCGGGCGATGTGGAAGTCATTGGGGGAGGTTTATGTTTGTTCAGCAGTGGACGCCCTGTGGCTGAAATGATGATAATGATGATGATCATTGCACCGATATGTTCGATAAATCAGATCAAACTATCGGCCGATAAAAAGATTCTTAGTCATCATTATCTCACTCTATTGTATGATCAAATTAATCAGATTGTTTATTCCATTTATTGACCAAGACAAAATAAACCTTCATAATCTATTAACCGTTTCTTTCCATTTTATATTCCCTTTCAGCCTAGAAACAAAGAGGCCTGGCGGAAATTCACTTCGTGTTTCCTTCGGTTTGTTCCCGGCACTTAGTTTGTTTATTTTCCTAAGGGGCCACATTAACTTGCTGTTGCGGCGTGGACTGAATTAAGGCTGGATAAAAATACAGTTTGTTGATTTTGTCTTGAATTCAGTAACTGAATAAGTATAGTACTACAATGCATCTGTGGTCTAGTGGTAAGACCACCTGCTTCAGACGCAGAGGTCCCGGGTTCGATTCCTAGTGAGGGCAGATTTTTCTGTTCGGTTTGGTTGGTGATAGGGCTTGTTCTAAGTCCGCCTGGCTAGCTACCACCATTAAGTCTGTCGCCATAACAACAATGCTGTTAGCATTGTTGTGTTCCGGCAGTTAGAGGTAAGATAGCCAGTTCCATCGTGGTTGAAGATTCCGGGTGAAGCTCGCTTCCACCTTCGGCCTGATCATCACTTACCATCAGGTGAGATACAGGCCAAGAGCTTCCTCGTTGTGGATAAAAAAACAGTAATTTGGTTCAATAAGGATTTGCGGTTTATATCAATCCGAATTTTGAATGAAAAAAGAAAAGAGAACGAAAAATGAGAACTCCAAACGAGTAGGTATTATGTAGGGGAGGCTCTTAAAGCCATGAACGTTTATAGGAACATCAAATAAGTACCTACTGAAAAATAATTAAGGATAATATCATTTGGTTTAAAGTGTTATGTGAAAAAAACAAGATTGAGTTTTTACAATTACAATCACGTAGGTAATTTTATTTTAAATCGATATAGTCGAATTGAAAGTCACTTTTAAGTCACTGGTACAGCTACAGTGTAACACTCAATGATATTTTAACTGATATTCCAGTGACACTTAAATTTCGCAAAGGTAAATTAGAAACTAAAACCTCTTAACTGTGTATTAAGTTTGTTATTTAACGTTTAGTTTTCTAGTAAAAAGGGTTTAATTATCTTTGTGTAAGCAGACTCAATGAAATTCATCTTAAAGTATTATTTTATGTTGATTTAACTCAGAAACCTATCTTAAAGTGTTAATAAGTCAAAAGAGAAGTTAAATTACAAGTTACTAGCTTTTGATCGCCGATTGATTAAATATAAACTACTAGCACTGCTGGCCTACGGCTTCGTCCATATAAAATATCTCTGTGACAGAAAGACTTTCGCCCGTATTCAGAAACGATGCTTGCTTAAGTGAAGCAGCAAATCGAACACACAGCGTTAAATAGAGCCTTGCGATTGATTCGTGCGTGACCCTGTGTGTCCATGCGCACTGTGAGACCTCATAGTAATGTTTGTGAACACGAGCGTTTATCACATGCTTCCCACTTTCAATACAGGATACAAAGTAACTTTTGTTTTTCTGATCTGTCTCTCATTTCTTTGATAAACTATAATAACTTAAGGAGAAAGGCCTTATATTTTCACCCACTTATTAGTTTAAACCGCATGAAAATCCGATCCGTAGTTTTTGAGTAGGTATATCAAGAAGTGGCAGAAAATTTTACCTCAGCGAAGACAAATTAAACAATATTCAAAATGTCTCTCGACTCCAAAATGCCGCTCAACTCAGAGTACAGCGCACTCAATCTAGCAAATAATTCGGGAGCGCGAAATATGAAAATTATATTCTCGAAACAGCAGAACGGTATTTTGAATTTCAAATAAATATCTACGGGGAGGCTAACCGCTGAATCAACGTACGATGCGAGAGTCAAAGATGTATATCCCTGGAAATACAATGAAGTTAGACTTAAATTATGAATCTATGCTTACGGGACTACTTATTCAACCTCTCGTTCCCACCGCTGCAAATCCTGTGTATAGTCCGGTCGCCGAGCACGAAGTAATTACGCGCGAGCGATAATGATGGGTAGCTTGGGGTCATTGGACGAAATTCTACGTGCTCGGCGACCGGGCTTTAGCCAATAAAATCCAACCAGTGAAGGTCAAGTTTAACCCGGGGGAAAGTTAAACTGTCATGCGCAACGAAATTAATCAGAAGAACGTGAGATTGAAGTGCAGGATTGACATCGCTCAAGTGTAAAGTAGATAATGAAGGAATCTATTTAACTAAGCACAGGATTAAATCTGCTCTTATTTATAAATCTAATTAAGATACAGAATAAATACATAATAACCCTCCTTCTGGTGCAGTCGGGTAATGAATACAGCACTACGAATTAACTTCATTCCCAGCTCGCGTGAAAAAATCGAACATGATTGCTGCTGTCTTACGGTAAAAATTTCGTTGAAATATTATGAAGTCTATAAAAAATATCGTCTGCACCTATGGAGACAAAACAGTTTTTGAAAAAGATGATATTGACATGGCTATTCACATGTAAAGATTTTAAGATTTCCAAACAAGATAGGGTGTAAAATTATGTCTACTTGATGCAGAAATCATTTTTAGCTCATGTCACATTTTAAAATGTATTTCTTTGACGTGGAAGTGGCTTTAATTAAGCCTGGCGAGGTGGTTTCGAGTCACGTCTTACTGTTGTTTGAATAGGCTTAGCGGGGACTGGCGGGGACATATTATGTGAAACCAGAGAGCGAAACTATATTAGATCTTTTCCCTTTAGTATGGAGAACTTGAAGAAAACTCAAGTTTATTCAGTTTTTCAGTTACAAAAACTAGCCACTATCTTCTCTAACGACATTGTTGTTTCGGCAGTCCGTAAGATTGCCAGTTCCTCTGTGGTTGAGAATTCCTGATAAAGATCGTTCTTCTGCCTAATAGAAAACATCTTACGAGTATGGTTATTAAAATTTCTTAGCGATTAGAGTCGCTTCTCAACATCCATAAGCTACTAATTATTATAAACGCAAAAGTTTGTGTTGATGCGTTTGCTGTTTGTTTGTTACTTTTTCACGCATTGAGCTCGCCTGTTATTGTAGGTACCACTATTTATTATGTGTGCAATAAAGATTTTAAATCAATAAATAACTATACCGAACAGATCGTTTAAAGCTAGTTCTAAATTGATAACAACAGTTTAATCATGCCAAGTATGAGCAGTACCTTTAGCATGAACAACTTTCGTCTTCGAATCGTTTGCGTGTTCGATAAAATACTCAACCTTCGAATTAAACGATAACGTGACAATTTTATTTCTAAATAAGTTTCGTGCATTTCTCTAATATTTCTAACATTTATTTAATCTGTTAGTCAATTGAGAGTGAATCCTTCAAAGCCTCGTGTTCTGCCAATAAACTTGCCACGTGTAAATTATACGTGTACACAAAGTGAATACACACGTTTATAATTTAATAAGCGAACCCTATGAAAAGGCACGAGACAGGGTGAAAGGCATTGATTAACTACACTTATAAATAGATGTCCCCGATTCGCCGGCAACTTCATTTAAGCTCAGTCTGGGTTAAATAATATTATATCTAATCTAGGTTATAGTTTTACACCTAGCTCATCTTTGAGCTCATTTTATCGAGTGAATAAAAAATTATGAGTTTGCAACTCTGTATGAATAGGATGCGCGCCTCAATATTCTTTTATCGCGCCATTTTTATATCGATTTTACGCGCTATGCCCATACGTTTGTCGTCTAAAACCATCGAAAAGATTTTATCACGGAGCAACCCGGCTGGTGTCAGACTTTGTGCAGTCATAAGTTTAAAACGATTGAGTGAATTGTAATAAACAAGGCCACCCACAACACTAAACTATTCCCACCTCTCTTTCCCACCGCTGCAACTCCTGTGTAGCCAGGATCTACAGCTTGACCACCAATAAAAACCCAACCCACAACACTAGTGACTTTATGAACTTCCTGGGTTTCTTAATCGGACTGACTTAACTTGCTTCTGAAGCATTAAGTAGAATGATAGTAACCAATCTTGAAACTCTTGGCACTAGTCGAACCCTAACTTCTTTCTTCTAATTAATTTCGTTGCGGGTCCAATGACAGGTTAACTTTTCCCCGGGACAAACTTGACCTTCACTGGTTGGGTTTTTATTGGCGGTCAAGCTGTAAAGTCCTGGCTATACAGGAGTTGCAGCGGTGGGAACGAGAGGTGGGAATGAGAGGTGGGAATAGTCCCGTAACCCATTTATCGAGTGAGCTACTCATAGAACGAAATTAAATGAGTTCACAACACTGGTAGCAGATTTTATAAGCGGGCTGGGTTTGAAATGGCTCAACAGGACCGACGTGATGGCTTAAATTGCGTGAATATCTGAAGCATGGAGTGATATTTATTTTTCGGACATTATTTTTTAAATAAGTACAGGTAAAAAATATGAAAAGAGTGATGTAGAGTGTACAGAGTAGAGAGAATAAAAGTTTATTTACATCCTGTATATCAAATGAATTCATCCCATCCTGTATATCAGGTTACTTCACTGCAGGCCTGGGATGCGCGCCGCGATAAGCTGTTACCACGCCATTTTAACCCTATACTTGGCAAAGACGGTTTTGGTTAATATTTGTGATTTACACTATAAATATTGGATTTAGGACGAGTAAAAATCATGTAAAAAATACGACAAAAAATCTTAGGTATGTAGTTTTGGAAATATAGTATGTATCTTTAAGTGCACATTGCCAGCTTTGTAGTAAATTAAAACATTGTTTATTTGTTAGTAAAAATTAATTATTTAAATGAAAATTACTACAAATCCTTAAGCTATTCCTTATTTGAGAAATAAAAAATAAGTATCTTTAACAAAAAACTGAAAACAAAGTATAAAAAACCTACTTCAAAGTCTGTAACGCCTTGTAAGTATAGCTGCATTTGGATGTATAAGAACCACTCCATCCGTTGGAGTACCTCCTGAACCTCACACTCCTCTTACCATCCAGTAGAAGCAAATGCAGATAGGACACATAGGAATCCTGCAAGACCATTAAAAAAATACGAGGGATATTGACGCCAACTGGTACCAAACTGTGTTCACGTCTTCGATTGAAGATAATTTGATACCCAACTTACAGTGGAAACGCAAGATAGCGGAAATGGATCTCTGGAACTCTCTGGGAAACTATGCAGCAGTCGAATTGGCTGAAATTCTTCAATCACCAGCTTTATAACCAGAAGCATGCAGCAGCCTGAAAAGGCTGCTCGCTTTTTGGGGGTGATCTGGGTTGTTTGGAGTAGGAAGATAACCACCCAAGAGAATCAGGAGGCTAAGTGCGGCTTCTAAATCATCAGATGAAGTGTCACCGCCACTGACTTTCGACCTGGTTCCAGATTTTGGAACCAGAACCAGCATTTTGTGCGCCTGATTTTGTTGCTGCAGCACAAAGTTGTCCAAAAAACAAAATTCTTTAGTACATNTTTGATGGTGAAAACGGGCATTAGACATCATAAAGAACTTTAAGTAATACCCTTAAATTATGAGTGAGAATTTCTTGTAATAAAACCTGAGAGCTTGAGATCCTGTCGCAATCCGTTTAGACGTCAGTTAAAAATTTACAGCGCTCTGAGTTATTAGATTTGGAGGTTCATTCTTGCGCCCGGGGAATGCTTAAACTCGTTATGCTTTAACGAACCTGGATGTTATCGAATCAACGCGTTTGGTTGACACTAGAATATCTGACATCAAAGATAGCGAGGTCTGTGTAGCGATCATGAAGAAAAAAATCTTAAAGTATTTTAACAGGATAAAAACAAAAAACTGTCTTGGATTCAATGTGATTTTGTTTTTGAAACAAAAAGGTTTACGACGAAGATAAATTTAGTAGTTTGTTGCTAAATAATACTTCATTATCATCATCATCATCAGCCATAGGACGTCCACTGCTAAACATAGGCCTCTTCCTATGATTTCCAGATTGGCCGGTCAATTATAGCAACCTGCGCCTTCCTGCTACCTTTATGAGGTCGTCTGTCCATCTTGTGGGATAACCACTCACAATAATTAAAATCATAATTATTATCCTTTCAGCTAAGCTAAAATAATCCTTGTATTAAGAGTAGATTTACCACAACTGAAGCCACCATAGCCGAACGGTGAAGGGGTCGGGCTGGCCGACTCGTGATCCAGGGAACGCGGGTTCGGTCCCCGCCGCCGCTCGACTATTGTGGTGAGCTCACTCATGACACAGGCATATTTAGCTTAGCACGAGGGGCTAACGGGACTATTAGTAATTCGTGTAAAAACAAATTACTAATAATCTTTAAAAAAATAGTCCAGCGGTAGAAGGAGATCGAACTACCGACCCTCGATATTACGACACCAACATCGTTAGTATTGTGCCCTTTGGGCTATTATCGGTTATTGTAATGGACACCGTTGGCCTATTGTCTCATAATGGGTTATAACAGTTATTACAATATCACCTCATCACCTAATTATTTTACCGCCCTTTTATATCAACAAAAGCGCCCATATTCACAAACGATGCTTGCTTAATTGAAGCAGCTGAAGCAGCAAATCGAACGCATAGCGTTTAATATTAGTGATTGATTCATGTGTCACCCTGTGCGTCCACGAGCACTGTGAGACCTCATAGTAATGTTTATGAATACGGGCGTCAGTCACCTTAATTCAAAAAAGACATCACCTCAGACATCACCTTTCAATCAAAGGCAGGCTTATTCAAATCAATACGGGTAGACATAGTAAATGCTGCCGGTGTTGTTTGCTTCTGAGATTGCCACTCCCTTATAGATACGGACAATAGTGATTACTCACAGGTATGGGGTACGTATAGATTGGGGAAATGGTATGCATAGGTATGCAACAGTGTATCGAGGACTAATGGAATATAGTTCCACTCAAGTCCAGTGCTACCATTGGGCTGTACAGTTTTAATGTTTAAAGATTTGTCCTACTAATATTATACTTATTATAATGTTAAATTATGTGAGATTGGAAGAATGAATGTTTGTTATTCGATCACGCATAGCTGAACATATTTAGATAAAACTTAACAGTATTATTTTTTATACATCAAAGTAACATAACCCAATTAGGCAACCAGCTTTCAACCCGCGGCTTTGCCAGCGTGAAATTTTGTCTGTCACAGAAAAACATTTTCGCGTCCCTGTTTTAAAAACCGGGATAACAACTATTTCCAGGAACTCCATCTCTATGCCTAAATTCATCAAAATGGTTTAGGCGTGAAATCGTGACTGACGAACAGAACAGAGTTACTTTCGCATTTATAATATTAGTAGGGTGTAGGAAAGTAGGGATAATTTATTTGATATCATCAACGGCAAAATATTACAATTAAAATGTAATTATCAAATCGCTTTGTAGAAAAGTTAACATTGGAAAGTCCCCAAAAAATCTAATAGCATTTTAAACTGCAAACAAGATTTACAAATCTGCCTATCCATTTTAATGCTTTGCGAAAGTGCTACCCAAAGCTTTTACAATTAATAGATGACCAAGCTTTTAAAAGGTGAAGGTTTCTTAATTACTGTAAGCAGTTGTTAAGATATCGTTGATATAATAATATCTCGAAACCTTAATATGAAAAGTATGTCTTATTTTTCGTGTCAATGACATGATCTATATCTATAAAAGCGAAAACTAACTCACTCACTCATCACGAAATCTCGGAATCTACAAGTGCTAGGAGTCTCAAATTTTGTATGATACTTTTATAACGTAGGTGCTCACTAAGACGGGATTTTACGAAACTCCACCCCTATGGGGGTAGAACGGGATCCATGCGCACAAAGTCCCGGGCGGCCGCTCTAGTATGAGATAAATATGTATTTTGTATGGAGTTTGACAGATTTTTGACGTTTGTCAAAGTTAAAGTAAGATGGTGCAACCCAGCCTAAGACAGGAAAGTATTAATTATGTCTTTAGACTATAGTTCAACTTCAAGATAAAATAGATCAAAAGTTTCAAAGTACTTTCAAGATACGAAACATAAAACTAGTAAAGTTCTAACAATGAAAATTCTAAGAAGAAACATTACAGCTAATTCGACAAACAGATAAAATTCCATTCTTTCCAAATTGTGAAAGTTGGACGCCGAGAATAAGAGAAGACAAATAAAATAAATTATGCAAAAGAACTTATTATTATTTTTCTTTGAAAAGAAATTGGTGTACACGCAAATAAATAAACAGATTGTATAAAATTACGACAGTTTTTGGAGAAAATACGTTTATGTCCCTTTAGAAAATCAGGTTGAATGAACTTGATTTTCTTAACCAAGTCAGGGACATTTACAGAGGAGTTTCTTCATCTCTCTGATTGCCTTTTTTGGGTATTGAAGGACATAAGATTTAGAGTTTATTACTCTCAACACTAGACCACAATATACCATTTACAAATTACCACTTTATGATAATTATTTTTTTGTCCATTTATTGTTCTGGAGCAGTGGTAGGGTTAATACTGGGACGTGTAAAAGCAATGTACAAAGCAATTTCAGGTATATTTGCAGGAGCATTTCTACAAGAACTAGGATTCCAGCAAGTTGAGCTTTCCAATAGTTACAAACTGGAAGCTCGAAAGCACAGGTAATTGAAAGCTTGGAAGCATTCCTGGTGGCAGCTCAGAATGTAATAAAATTGAGTAATTAAATTAAAATCCGTTTCATTGAAATCTAGAAATTAAATCAGCGAGGGGAGATTATCAAGTTCGATTCAGATTGAAATTGGTTTTTCAGACTTTTAGTTGAATTCTGGTGTAAGTAATCGTTTTTAAAAGATTTAATTTTTCTTTTACTGTAGTGATTGGAAAAAAGATCTTTATTATCTAAATTATCCGAATAAAACCCTCACATAATAGAGAGCAAAAGTTTAAAATAAAAATTTCAATAGTATAATCGTTTTAATGGATTTCTCTTTCTAAAATTAAAAATTCAATATTATAATCGTTTAAATTAGTTCTTTCAAGCTTTTAGTTAAATTCAGGTGGGTTATAAGATTTAGTTTTTCTTTTACTGTACTGATTGAAAACTGAAATAGATGTTTATTATCTAAATTCTCCGAATAAAAGCCCTCAAAAAATAGCGAATAGTTTTTATTCCAAATTTTCAATTTATGCACTTAGTACAAAATTCAAAAATATGTAAAATCGCTTCAATAGATTTTTCATACAAAATCCAATTAAACTAAAATTGAATAAAGATCTGCGGGACGTTCCCACTAGTTTATGCGTCAGGTCAAACGGGATCCAAGATATTATGGTAATACGTTTTGCAGGAATCGAATAACCATAACTTTGGTTAGAGTGGATAGGAAAAGGAATCTTAACTTCACTTGTTAGGTTCTTCTTTCGTGTGGGTTAAAACAATTAAATTTACAACCCTATTGTTAGATTTTATGAGCCGTCATAGTATCTGCCGTACTTTCTACAGATATATTTAGATTTCCTCAAACCCCCTCTGTAGCACAGAATCATATTTAGATTTACAATAATAACCCTCTCTATACAACCCCTTTTTGACAGGGAAAGCCCTATCACCATATACCTACCTACTCCCCACATTGGACTAATGCAATATCATGTATTTCTTAACCCAACTGCGAAAAAAACAGGAAATATTTTTTCTACAATCGTCGTCATTTAGCTTAGGCGCAGACCATCAATTTTTCTTTGGCCGATGATAGTTGAGTCGGGCAGTTGATCAGTATGGGTATGTACCTATAGAAGTGCGCACATTACACCGATTTGATTTGGCCGATTCTTCATACAAATTAAAATCGGGCCCAACTATCGGCCAACTAAAAATCGATGGTCTGCGCCTAGTCTTAAGGTTGTGGCAGTCCAAAATTGGACTTATAAATAAACAAAACTTGAACTTATAAATAGACTTACGAATAAACAAAATGC
The DNA here is from genome assembly GCF_004193835.3 of Ostrinia furnacalis. Classification (NCBI taxonomy): domain Eukaryota; kingdom Metazoa; phylum Arthropoda; class Insecta; order Lepidoptera; family Crambidae; genus Ostrinia; species Ostrinia furnacalis. The sequence continues at coordinate 129,737 of NW_021134995.1, forward strand.
ATCGTTAAAAATAGGAATGTAGTAAAAAAATCGTCTTTGTAAGATTTAATAAGGGTTCCTTGTCAGGACTACGGAACCCTAAAAATGAACTAAGTAAAATTTTCGTCTGATATATGATACCTATCTTTTATAACAACAAGTGTAACTTTTACCAAACTTATAAATTAATCAATTTACAAACCAGTTAATGTGTGGGTGTTCTGGTAACAATATTTTGATAATAAAGTACATAGATAATAATTAGATATTATAAATAAGTTCGCGATGTTTCCGACAGTTTCGGAATTAATTTTTGATACTCACTGTCAAAACCTACAAAATAAACTTGTAGGCAAATTTTGTAAGTTTAACCAGAGGCTTTCAGGTTAAACTTACATCAGTTGATCAATAATATTATGTATTTATAAATTAAAAATTACCATAATTAATTATACAAAAGCTAAACTGAATGTCAATGAAAAAAGTTATTATTTAATTAATTACATACTTTTTTCGTATACAAACTATTGGAAATAACATTCACGAAACAGACTGTCAGGTTCTAAGCCAATTGAGATTGTGTTCTATTCTAGGCCACCTGGGAAGCAAACCCAACACCTCCTAGATTGAGAGACTAATGCCCGTTTTCACCATCATCATTTTAAGTGACCCCTATGGAAACAAAATGCCTGATTATGCCTGTTATGTGGTTGAAAACGGGCATAGTGCTCGTTTTCATCATCAATCCCTAATTTTTAGGTGACCCTTATGAAAACAAAATGCCTCTTATGTGTTACCATAGGAGTCACTTAAAATGGAAAGCACTAAAGTTACTTAAATTAAAATGCTCCAAATCCGAAGCAGCAGAAAACAAGTCAAAACCATTTCACTGTTTTATGTAAAAATATCTCATAAACACAACCCTCTCACGGTGACAAAAATACACGAATATTGCAGTTTACAAATAGCTGGCAACATGGGACATGGCGACACATTTATGATTTAATATTCCTTTTCTAACTTTGCCGCGTTTTTTGTGAAAAGATGTCGCAGGGAATATGGTGAATACGCAATTTTGTTATTGGACTAGTAGTAAAGTAAAAATTTGGGACATTGGACAGGCTATAAAATGTTAGTTCATACCTAGTTGATGAAAAAGTTTGTGATGCGATAAAAAAAAGTTGTAAACCTCTTTGATGAAAATAGGAGTAAAATAAAAACCTACAAATTATCACAAAAAGTAGATATTATGACTATCATCATAGACTAATATTATAAAAGTTTGAATCCTCTTTCTTAATGCGAGTAAAAGACTAAAAAACACACACAGAAAGTACCTAGAAATGATCTTCACTTTTACACTAATTAGTTATTACAGAGTAAAGATTTTAATATCTATTTGTTTGTATTGAATGGACTCCGAAACTGCTAGACTGATTTCAAAAAATCTTTTACTATTAAAATATTTTAATTATTTTTGATTGACAAGCAGTAAAAAGTTTGCCGGGTATTTTAGTATGATTGGGAATATTTTTTACTCTGAACTATGTCTACATTTAATGTTTCACCCTATTACACGTAATGGTAGTAATTAATGATAATAAATTAATCAATCATTTTAATAACTTTTATGTCTATTCAACCTCCAGCCAAGACGTCGCGCCTAGTACGTACCGGCGCGGCGCCATAACGTTTTAACATCAGAATTTTCCACGTGATTTTCGCTCTCACCAAAAAAGTATCTTGAAAATAACCGAGCCACACAATTACAAGAAAAGCCGGATTCCACATTCAGCCTACACCAATGACATATTACCAAAACCTGTTTTTTCCCCAAAACGTTCCGTAGCAATTGCGAAAAATTTATGCACATACATTTGTGGAATCTGACATAACACCATCCTTACGGTTGTCGGGGGATTATTTTGTAGAATATTTATTCAAATCTTTGATTTGAGGGACGTTTGATTTGCGGAAACAGCCTTTCAAAAAAGTATGTGAAGGTCTCTTTTTGTGTAGGTATATTTTTGGAAATGACCTAATTGATGTTTTGAAAGAAATTTGGGTCAGTAATGACCCATTTACTAAGTTTCTTTCACATTTATCATGTTACAGCCGTCAGAATTTTAAGTCTGCATTACTTTTTGGGGTCATTAAGTGCGTAATTAGCGATAAAAAAATTGTTAAGTAGGTTAAATAGTTTATAATTTTAATTTTGTGCTCATAAATACCGCATAACAGCTTTATGGTAGCACTACATGCTACTTGTGATGGTGGTCAAATAACTGCCTTGTTATGCATACGTAAAATAAACTTCTAAGGCCCGACTCGACCAAACTTTTATACCAGGAGTTATTCTAGTTTCAATATGGGAAATATGTCAAAATATCGAATAACTGACGATTTATTCTGAGAATAATATTTTCTCTTGTTTGGTCGAATCCACCCTAAATGGGATCCTGCAAAAAACAGTTCCTGCAAAAAAAGGGATATCTCTGGGTAAGAAACCTAAACCAGATACCATCAATCTTCGAAGACTTAACTCAATCCTAATATCATCCCATTATCTTCAATAGCCTCCGTACACATGCTAAGGATAGTCTCTGGCTAGATTCCACGATATAGGCTAGACCCAGTTTATTAGACCTAGCTCAATCCAATTTTCAGAGTTGATTTATGTGCGTTTCGAACGTGTTGGGTCTAAATTCAAAGGCTTTATTTAGGCCTATGTATTTTATAGGCGAGCGGATTAATCAGAATAATTAATTTATAAATGCAAATTAATAACAAAACTAAAATAGGAATTATTATAATACCTACCTTTTTGCCACGAAATAACGTACTTACGAGTAGGTACCTACTATTGGCTGTCTAAGCTCTATTATTTGCTGTTGCGTTTAAACTTTATTTTTATCTCTACTTACTTGCACTAAACTTTCGCAAAATTCAGGTATAGGTAGGTTCTTGAGTCTTGACATTACCTAAAACAAAAAAAAAACAATATTTTTAGACTAAAGTAAGGATAATACAGAAATTGGTGCTTACGAGTATCTACGAAGACAACCGGTACATAAAATATTAAAATGTATTTAAGTAACTAAATTGTTGTATGTTTGCTTATGTAATGTGTGTTAAAAAATAAAACTGTTCCATAGATGACTTCCTACTAACATAAATTTAAGTTAACACATTTTAAACAACTTTATCTTAGTGTATTGGACGTAAAGTGGTAGTAGACTTATTTTCTTATTGTTAATGCGAGCGACTCATTAATAAGACAATGCTGTATAAATAAGCATGCAAATAAAACACTATATGCATGGAATATTATGCATCTATGTTAGTTAGGCACCTACTCTACAAATAACACATCGTATTCCAATGTTGTTTTTATCCGCAACGAGGAAGCTCTTGGCCTGCATCTCACTTGATGGAAAGGGATGATCAGGCCGAAGGTGGAAGCGAGCTTCACCCGGAATCCTCAACCACAGAGGAACTGGCTATCTTTCCTTCAAATGCCCGAACACAACAATGCTGTTAACATTGTTGTTATGGCGACAGACTTAGGTAAAATGCCTATGCGCACTTAGAACTAGCCCTAAAACCAATAAAACTTTACAGAAACATCTGCCCCCACTGTAAATAAACCTGTACAGCTAGGGACTGAAATTCGCTGCATGCTGCCGTCTTTCCTGAACACGATAATCCGGGCCTTTTCAAGGCAAGAGTGAATAGACTGCATCTCACTTACCAGGTGCGATTGCGGTCAAATACCTGCCTTGTCTTACATAAAAAATCGAACCTGGGACCTCAAGGTCAAGATTTCCTGGAGACTTTATTATTCCTACTCATCATTTATAATCACATAAATCTACCCGAGTAAAGCTGCGGGCAAAGCTAGCTCTTAATAAAGTGGGGCCTATTATGAACTGTCTATACGCGAAGAAAAATAACGCACATTCCCCGTCGTCTCACAAAGGGCGGAAATTACTGCACATTTTCCACCACACAATAGGGATATATTACCGACTATCGCCGTAATGAAGCATCTCATGGATAACGGATAACGTTACTGAGTAGTGGGGAATGATGACCAATTATAACGTTATAACGTTACTATTATGTATTACAGACAGCGGTGCATCAAGGTGATCTTATATTAAGGGCCTTTTCAAGGCGAGAGTGAATAGGCACTTACAGGGCAGGTAATACTGAAATAAAATTAAAAACTGAAATACCTACCTACTTAGTAGGTACAAAATTGTGATAAGACCCTGCTGATAAATCTCATTTGAAAGAATAATGCCCCTTTTCACCATCAATCCCAGAAAGCAAAATTCATGTTGTGTTACCATAAGGATTGATGGTGAAAACGGGCATAATTATTTTGTTAATTAAAACAACCAATGTCAATACTCGAATGTTCCAAAATCTTTGAGCAATTTCGTAATTACAAACCCTTCTACCATTTAGAATCTGGCCAGTCATCGTATCTTCTATAATAATACCTATCTGCTAATAGAAGGTATCTGTTAAATACCCTTTAACAAATACCATTAATCACGGTACGTGTTTCAGACAGACCAATATCTAAAACTGACTAAACATCTGGGATTCTAGATAGGTAATATACTCAGACAGCCTTTCTAATCCAATGGGAATGTAGCTAAGTAGTTAATACAGTCGTATATCTTCTTCTTCCTCGGTCCCTCACTGATGAGGATCGCGATCACAGATAGTGTTCCTCCACAGACTGCGGTCCTAAGCTGTGTGAACCGCACGATGCAAACTCCCGCCCACCGTCTTCCTCGCCGCGTCCGACCATCTCGTCGGTGCCCTGCCCAGAGCGCGTCTGCCTTCCATTTGTCCCAAGATAATTTGTTTCAGTCGTATATACCGAATCAGAAATGAGATCCGCAGGAGAACCAAAGTGACTGCTATAGCCCGCAGAATAATTGCTAAAATCAAGTGGCAGTGGGCTCGTAGACCGCTAGGGCAGAAAAATTCTCGAGTGGCGACGGGCTGGAAGACGTAGTGTGGGCAGGCCTCCCACTAAGTGGACCGACGAACTAGTGAAGGTCGCGGAATGTATCTTTATATGAACGTCATTGGGCTGAAACTAACGGTATACATACGTTATAAAACTTTATTGTAAATGGAAAATGGGTTACTCCTTGGTGGAAACCGGGCTTAAGGCTCAAAATAAGAGATAGGTACATTCCTGTGTACACTCTGGTACGCGTCTATGTTACGAGTAAATTCTACCCTGCTATTAATTCTAAGTAATAAACAGCAGCTAGTACTTCTTAGAATATTATGGAGTTTCTGTCTCCAGACAAAGTAATATACAACCAAAATGGTATTCCAAGGAAATAAAGGTACCTATTTCTGACTTTAATTTCTTAATGATTTTTGATTCGACGAAATCATAATTACGCAAATTTCCAAGCGATTCAAAATTGAATCCATAAAGACACGTTCAATACTCGATTTACAGAAATAGTCCTGGAATGATTGGATTCCAATGGATAATAGGTATTTAGGTCCAATCAAATTACACAGAACAAGATCTACCTGTGCTTCGTTTGAATTGAATGTTGAGTATCGTCCAATATAGTGTCATCGATGCTACTTCAAAATCTATCGGACAAAAATCGATTGCTAATTAATGTGATTTTTGCACGCTGAAGAAAAAACATGTATTTTACCTACCTAATTTTGAGTTGTAACCGCTACAAAGGCAGGCTTACAGTTTAGGAAGACTTTGTTTTTCATCAAGAATTACAATCCACTTACTGAGACACTCAAGATCATTTACCAATAGCTACTGCAATAACTTTTAGGCTGAGTTGCACGATTGTAATGATTTTAGAATTAATATTGTATTTTATACGATTATTAGTTGCTTATAGATAGTTATTGTAATAATTTTGGTAGAATTTAAAAACCCATTATTAAAATTAAATACTTTACTTGATTACTTCCTGGACATTGTTGCAGATATTATAATGGTTTCAGAATTTATTCCGTATTATATTCAATTACATATTTCATGTTTATTATTTAATGTAATTATTTTAGAATTTTTATTGTATACAGTTTAGTAATTTAGAAATAAATTGTTATTTAAGTATTGATTTTGACTACTTCCGGGGCATGCTGTCGATAAGTCGTTTCGAGCCGGTTGACTTTGACGAATGGAAGGGGAAGTTGCCTTATCGCGGGCATGCCGCCGGACAGGCAGTTGGATTGGAGCATTCAAAGCAAGAAGTACTAACTTTAAGGTGTTATAATGTTGGAAATGTATAAATTAGTATCTTGAATAAATAAGTAATTGATCTAAAAGTAATTTTTCCTCATATATCGGAAGCGGGAATGTGATCCACATCTTCAGCTCACAAACGAAGGTATGTAGCAATATATTTTTAAAAGAACATTTATTACGTACAAAAGATTATGANAGGGAAATATGTCAAAATATCGAATAACTGACGATTTATTCTGAGAATAATATTTTCTCTTGTTTGGTCGAATCCACCCTAAATGGGATCCTGCAAAAAACAGTTCCTGCAAAGAACAGTTCCTGCAAAAAAGGGGATATCTCTGGGTAAGAAACCTAAACCAGATACCATCAATCTTCTTTGACTTAACTCAATCCTAATACCATCCCATTATCTTCAATATCCTCCGTACACATGCTAAGGATAGTCTCTGGCTAGATTCCACGATATAGGCTAGACCCAGTTTATTAGACCTAGCTCAATGCCATTTTCAGAGTTGATTTATGTGCGTTTCGAACGTGTTGGGTCGAAATCCAAAGGCTTTAGGCCTTTGGATTTGGCTGCTTTTGACCTATGTATTTTATAGGCGAGCGAACTAATCAGAATAATTAATTATTATAAATGCACTTAACAAAACTAAAATAAAATAGGAATTCTTATATTTTTTTTTCCATGAAAGTACGTACTTACGAGTACGGAGGTACCTACTATTGGCTGTCTAAGCTCTATTTTTTGCTGTTTTTTCCTCGCATTTAAACTTTATTTATATCTACTTACTTGTACTACACTTTTCCAAAACTCAGGTATAGGTAGGTTCTTGACATACCTAAAACAAAAATACAATGTTTTTAGATTAAAGTAAGGATAATACAAAAATTGGTACTTACGAGTATCTACGAAGACAATCGAAATATATACAAAAAATATTAAAGAGTCTGCGAGTAAATAAGTTATGTCGAGTATATTTGCTTATGTATGTTAAAAATAATTAAGCCTTACAGTATAAACTGTTACATTAGCTGACTTCCTACTAACATAAATTTAAGTTAACACATTTTAAACAACTTTATCTTAGTGTATTGGACGTAAAGTGGTAGTAGACTTATTTACTTATTGTTAATGCGAGCGACTCATTAATAAGACAATGCTGTATAAATAAGCATGCAAATAAAACACTATATGCATGGAATATGCATCTATGTTAGTTAGGCACCTACTCTACAAATAACACATCGTATTCCAATATTGTCTTTATCCGCAACGAGGAAGCTTTTAGCATTTCACTTGATGGAAAATGATGATCAGGCCGAAGGTGGAAGCGAATTTCACCCGGAATCTTCAACCACAGAGGAACGAAGAGGAAAGGAACACGAAGAGATCCGCAGGAGAACCAAAGTGACTGACATATACCGCAGTATAGCCCGCAGAATAATTGCTAAAATCAAGTGGCAGTGGGCTCGTAGACCGCTGGGGCAGAAAAATTCTCGAGTGGCGACCACGGGCCGGAAGACGTAGTATGGGCAGGCCTCCCACTAAGTCAGTGGTTCTTAACCTTTAAGTCAGGCTACTATTTTACCAAATTTCTGTCTTGTCAGGGACCACCTCATAATCGGTCAAAACCAGTTTGACTGCAAAAATCAGTTAAAAGTGGTTTTGACCAAGGTGTGCAAGTGCACTTCGTGGACCACTTGGAATGCCTCCAGGGACCACCAGTGGTCCGCGGACCACCGGTTAAGAACTACTGCACTAAGTGGACCGACGAACTAGTGAAGGTCGCGGAATGTATCTTTATATGAACGTCATTGGGCTGAAACTAACGGTATACATAAACTATACATACGTTATAAAACTTTATCGCAAATGGAAAACTGGTTACTCCTTGGTGGAAACCGGGCTTAACACTGCAGTACACGCGCCCCTTTTTTTACACGAATGCACGCGCGGCCTACTCTGGTAAGCCAATTTAAAATCACTGTAAAACAGTTTATAAGCAAATTATGAATAGAATTACTATGTAAATGATAAAAGTGTTTATTATAGTTATTTTATAATCAAAGTTTCTTTATATAACTATTTCTGATCAAACATTATAAACAGATTTAAAAGTTGTAAATTTTTTGGACCAAAATTGCACTCTGACACCAATGTTAACAAAAACAATTTGACTGAAAAAATATGATTAGTTTTTTATCTGTCATAGTATTCATGACTTTCTACTGCCTGGTACATGGTGTAAATCCATTTGTTACAAGTCTTTCATAATTTTTTTGTCGAGTGATTTCGGATTTTTGAGTAGACCCGTAGTTTTGACGGCCAATTTTAGAAAAGTGCGCAGACTCTAGCGACCCAAGCTTTACTGGCTTACTGACAAATTTAGTAAACGAGGCTTTCCTGGAATGCCAGCTCTCTGGCGCAAGTTTTCAAAAAGTTATAGCGTAAAATGTTACCCTGGTCTACTATAGTAGTCCGCGCGTGTACTCTAGTGTTAAGGCTCAAAATAAGAGATAGGTACATTCCTGTGTACATCACTCTGGTACGCGTCTGTGGTACGAGTAAATTCTACCCTGCTATTAATTCTAAGTAACAAACAGCAGCCAGTACTTCTTGGAATATTACGGAGTTTTTGTCTCCAGACAAAGTAATATACAACCAAAATGGTATTCCAAGGAAATAAAGGTACCTATTTCTGACTTTAATTTCTTAATGATTTTTGATTCTACGAAACCATAATTACGCAAATTTCCAAGAGATTCAAAATTGAATCCATAGAAAAGACACGTTCAATACTCGATTTACAGAAATAGTCCTGGAATGATTGGATTCCAATGGATAATAGGTATTTAGGTCCAATCAAATCACACGGAACAAGATCTACCAGTGCTCCGTTTGAATTGAATGTTGAGTATCGTCCAATATAGTGTCATCGATGCTACTTCGAAATGTATCGGACAAAAATCGATTGCTAATTAATGTGATTTTTGCACGCTGAAGAAAAAACATGTATTTTACCTACCTAATTTTGAGTTGTAACCGCTACAAAGGCAGGCTTACAGTTTAGGAAGACTTTGTTTTTCATCAAGAATTACAATCCACTTACTGAGACACTCAAGATCATTTACCAATAGCTACTGCAATAACTTTTAGGCTGAGTTGCACGATCTTACTTTAACTTTGACAAACGTCAAAAATCTGTCAAACTCCATACTAAAAACACCGGTTATTGTTATAGTTACGATCAAAGTTAGGTGGTGCAACTCAGCCTTACTCTCTTTGAGAGTGACTTCCATCAGACTTGATTGTTCTTTCATAATACGGGTCTTACGCCCGTATTCACAAACATTACGATGAGGTCTCATAGTGCGCATGGATGCACAGGGTGACACACAGAGCTCTATTCAACGCTGTGCGTTCGATTTGCTGCTTCACAAGCAAGCATCGTTTTTGACTACGGGCGTTATTTTACTAACGACAACAAGCCAAACACTGCATCTTAAGTAATTATAATAGGTGTCATATTGCCACAAAAACGTGCTGTAATCCGTACACGTACTGTGATTTACAGCCACTATACGGCCAATAGCCATTGTGCTCGGCCAGCTGACCGTGTAAGGCTGTAGCTACATTGAGCAATGGGCTGGATTTTTCTTCCAGTGGTGATTTAAGATGGCCAGTAATGGAGAATGATATCGGCATCACGGAGATGTTGTTTTAACGCTGATTTATTGACTAAATTGAATCGATAATAGTTATAAATTAACAGTTATATCGATTGTAGGCCAAGTTTGAACTCCTCCGACATATCGAGCGATGAAAGCTGCTTGAAATCGCGTTGGGATAAAATCTTGACACGCGATTGCGTGTACAGCCAAGTTCAAGTATAATTGGAATGACAGCATTCGGCAAAAGACCAAAATAAATATAATTCAATTCAAAAAAACTATTAAGTACATTAACCACAGGTATTTGGTGAAATTGACCATTAGTATGTCAAATAATTTATTCCACTTTGCAATCAATTAAAGGCAGACCATAGTGACTCGTAGTCAATGTTAAAACGGCATAAGTTTTCGAAATATAGGCGCAAACAAAGAGTCGCATCGAATCGAAATTCACGCGAAAAACTATACAAAACAAAAACTTTTTAATGGGCAGTGCACACTTTAGCTGTCGAAACCTCCGATACAAAGGTTGGGCCTTTTATTTGTACCTTTTATCTTCAAAATTCACGTCAAAAGTCACTAACGAACAAAGCACGAATGAAAACTCAGAATAATCGGTTCAATTGTGCGATTTTCAAAGGTATAGACAACAGCACATCAACGTTAACATAAGAGCACCTTATCTGGTTGTAATAGAAGCTATTTTCTTACAAAAATATACAGTCTGATCTGTCAACGGTACTTCTCCTTTTTCTGAGTGAAAACATCCCTCCGCAAAGGGATTAAAAAACTTTGCTCATCATTTGTTTTTATTATCATGTTTCAGGAGACATACAACGCTTTGCCCTTTGAAAATAGACCTTTTTAGGTTAAAAATACGACTGATATTTGCATGGATATAATAACGGTGATAGCTAAAATTTACCAGATACCTATCAAAAGTATCGTTTGCATTTCGAAGATCTAGTTTTGTAGGAAGTATTAGAATTGTTTTTAATTAAATTTTTAATTGAATAGGTATTGCTTCTTTGTTTATGAAAATATCTTTTGTTTTCTTTCTATTAGCATAATGTGACATAATATTCTTCTTCTATCGCGTGGGTTGTAACAGCTGGGTAGAACAGATTACCTACTCCCCTAAATAAAGTACTATTAACTAGTGATGTATCTAATTTCGTGACAGCTTCGCTACACCTTTTTTCGTTGTTCCAGATGTCTGTATTGTCAGTTAGTACATTTTTACTAAACTTTAATTATTTATTTTTAAATTTATTATTTTGTGGCAGTTAATTAGTTTTCTTTGATAGCAGACTCGTATTTTTTGTTTTTTTTTCAAAGTTTAAAAATACTTTGACATAAATTACTTTAAAAATGTCCAAAATAATCGTCGTTGCTTTGCCTCTGGTAAAATTAACTTAAAAATAAAAAGTGTAAACACAGTCTCCAAGTCGGTAGCTGTTAAAATCCTTAGGGACGTTTAAAAAACGTCTGAAAAGTGGATTATTTTCTCAACAAAAGTAAAGTTTTTTTAAAAGAACGATGATAAAGGAGATCTCATCTTTTTCTCGCATTTTAGAGACATTAGAACTAATTAATGAGAGAATAAGGTCGAAATTGGTTACAAGTGATTTAAAAGGAGTTGGCTGCGTTGCACCATCTTACCTTAACTTTAACAAACGTCAAAAATAATGTCAAACTCCTTCCAAAAAGCACTAGTTATCTTTAAAGATACGGTTAAAGTTAGATGATGAAACTCAGCCTAAATGTATATTAACACATGAGTTTGTTCCGCGGCGTTTCATCTCAGCACTAGTACCTAATGTTTACATCGAGGCGCTGAAAATAAAAAAAATCTAAAAAGAGAGAGACCCAAAAGATAATAGAGCCCTTTATTGTTTTCATTCTGATGTGTGTCAAATATTGGTCTAAATTGAATAAAGATTTTTCATTTTAATTTTTAATTTTCATAGGGGCGAAGTCTCTCGCCCTTCAATTGTCTCAATGCACATGTACGAGTAAGACACATTATTGTTTAAATTAGCTTAATAACTACTATTGCCAATAAACAAATTTAAGATACATATAAAAAATACCCTTATGTCCAAAGGGTACTACAAGGTTCGAGACTATATTGATGACAAGGATGCGTGGTCAGTTCAGTCTGCACAT
>NW_021134996.1:0-54097 GCF_004193835.3 Ostrinia furnacalis
AAGAACCTAGAAGAATTATTTTAATAAGATAGCAATAGCAGTGTTTTTTTTTTAATGAAACCTCAAAAAATTAGTTTTATTGTCTTCTGTCCAATGACTGGTACGGTCCAATGATTGGTAGTTCACCCTATTATTATGCTCTATTGATTTCATTATTATTTTAAGTTACACAAACAATTTATGATACTGAATAAACATTTTTTCTTTTTTTCTTTCTTTCACAATAAAAGTATCTATATTCATTTAATATCAATTCGGTGTACGTGTTTTCTCAATTCGATGCCCCATATTCCGCGGAATTGAGATCCACGGAATTGAGGAAAAATCACATTTTATCAAATTACTCGAAAATATTATAAATTACAACGATTTCTACCAAACGTAATGGCAGATATCAGTTAAATACTTAATTAATTCAGCAGTAATCACATTAAATACTTCATGAACATTATTAATATCGCACACCGGTTTGAGAAATGTACTCCATATTTATTTACTACCACAGACAAGATACACTTTTTTTTTTTTATCATAGATTATCATTGGCATTGAGTTTATAGTGAATTAGTAAATTAAACACACGCAACACGAGTAGAGCACCCCTACCCGCTGCCCGAGGAGCCGTTGCCTTAACTACTACGATGAGGAGCGGCTCAACAACTCCGTTGAGACCCCAGGCCCGCCCCGACGCGATGCGCCGCCGCCCCTACGCGCTGCCCGAGGAGCCGCTGCCTTAACTACTACGACGAGGAGCGGCTCAACAACTCCGGTGAGACCCCAGGCCCGTCGCTATGCGACTCACGCAACACGAGTGGCGTCCCGACGTGACGAGCCGCTGCCTTAACTGCTATGACGAGGAGCGGCTCAACATTCCCGGTGAGATCCCCAGCCCATCGCTACGCGACTCACGCAACACGAGTGGCTGCCCGACGAGCCGCTGCTGGACGACGACGATGACGCGTGCCTCGACTACTACGACGAGGAGCGACTCAACATCTCCGGTGAGACCCTAGGCCGCCGCGACCCACGAGCGGCGTCGCCCTGAGCCGCTGCCCGACGAGCCGCTGCCTTAACTACTACGATGAGGAGCGGCTCAACATCTCCGGTGAGACCCCAGGCCGCCGTGACCCACGAGCGGCGCCCCGACGCGACGCGGCGCTGCCCCGACCCGCTGCCCGACGAGCCGCTGCCTTAACTACTACAATAAGGAGCGGCTCAAAATCTCCAGTGAGACCACAGGCCGCCGCGACCCTCGAGCGGCGCCGCCCCTACCCGCTGCCCGAGGAGCCGCTGCCTTAACTACTACGACGAGGAGCGACTCAACATCTCCGGTGAGAACCTGGCACGAGCGGCGCCAGGACGCGACGCGGCGCCGCCTCTACCCGCTGCCCGAGGAGCCGCTGCCTTAACTACTACGACGAGGAGCGGCTCAACATCTCCGGTGAAACTCTCACCATGAGACTCCAGGCACGCCGCGACCCACGAGCGGCGCCGCCCCGACCCGCTGCCCGAGGAGCCGCTGCCTTAACTACTACGATGAGGAGCGGCTCAACATCTCCGGTGAGACCCCAGGCCGCCGCGACCCACGAGCGGCGCCGCCCTTACCCGCTGCTCGAGGAGCCGCTGTCTTAACGACTACGACGAGGAGCGGCTCAACATCTCCGGTGAGACTCCAGGCACGCCGTGACCCACGAGCGGCGCCGCCCCTACCCGCTGCCCGAGGAGCCGCTGCCTGAACTACTACGACGAGGAGCGACTCAACATCTCCGGTAAGACCCCCAGCACTGAGCCGCTGCCCGACGAACCACTGCTTGAGGACGACGATGTCTTCCAGTAATTTGGCCTTTTAGCTTGGTCCATAGGCCAAGTTTCTGGATTGAATTTTTAAATGTTTTTTCTTCCAGCAACTGGGCCCACTATGATTCTAGAGTAGAAATTGTTGATTTGGTGTTTAAAACATAGAAGGTGGGCCCAGTTACTGAAAAAAAAAACATTTAAATCGACTAATACAACAATGAGCGGCTCTACATCTCCGGTAAGATTCGATAGGCCCGTTTACGATCTAGTAATGGCTTATGAGTTGTGCCAACGTGCCGCTGAAAAATCTAAAAAGGCCAGCGTTTTAGAAGAAAACAGGCTGAGTATTTGCAGGACCTAGGTTACATGTCATAATAATCACCAAGCCCTGATGAATAGAACAGTTTCCAAGTGGCTATAACTATAACGAAGGAGCGAATCTTCTATAACCTTGTCTTACAGCTATTTAGGTATGTGCTACTGTCATTTCGGTGATCCGTGAAGGAGAGGCCATAAATGACAAACATTTTGTCCGAGTCCATATAAAAACGCTGAAAAATGTATCCGTTACACGACCCTCATCATGCGCCACCTGTCTAGTTCCATCGCCATACATTTTTTAGCGTCTTCAGGCCGTTACGTCATAGCCCCCACGTGTCGAGCTAATATGGAAGTTATTCGACGACAGCTTCAAATGATACTCGTATCTATTATTTTGGCTTTGCCCTCGTTCCCGCAATCGCATTGCAACTATGAAGTTATCAAACAAAACATTGCACACGTGTTCTCCGACACGAGGCTCTCCACACTATTAAATCATATTTAAATGCCTAATGCAGTAAGTCCCGTCTTGACTGCAGTTAATTCCAGAGATCAGTACTCGATTTGCCTGCATCAATGGAGACTGATGGTGATTGACCCTTCTCGATTAAGATTTTTGATCATATTTTGACCAAAATTAAATTAGACCTGAGGAAGATGTTTTTCAGAGCAAACTTCGGCATATTGTGTACAATTTATTCAAGTCGGTAAGTAATAGAGACGCTGATTTGCATAAAAAATCGTTGGTCAAATAGCTTTTTAGTCTAAGGAAGATCCAAACCTACCGCCTCTTCATTGAATGCACTGTTATCAAGCCTCTGGCACTTTTGGAATACCACAACACAATATAGTACCTACTAACTAAAATTGCATTAATGATCAGTATTCGTTCCTAAATCTTAGGTAGGTATACCTAATCAAAGAAACTTCAAATCGTGTAACAAATACCAAACCCCCCACAAGGCTCTACAAGATTGCAAGGTTACTTGCTAAAAGTGAAATGTAAAATATTTAACATCGAGTGTAATAGTGTCTACAACAATTATTAGGTATTTCACTTAATAGAGTTCTGGGCAATCTATGAAATGTAACTGCCATGCTAATAAAATTCAACACAAAATAATTTGAATGAAAATTTCTTGTTTCACGTCCCAATTTATTCAATACCTACCTACAATAATAATGAAAGTAGAAGGTAGAGTTGACAATTTAGAGGTCTCAATGAAATTTCAATTTGTTTCTCTCTCCGACACTTGACATTGGTGGTTTATCGTCTGAGGAACACGGCTGGGACAATGAAATAGGTCGTTATAAAGAACCTTTGTCCTTTGAAGTGCTATTTTCCCGATATTCAATGAAGCACTTACTATGTCAAGGTTTACGATTTACAGTTTTTCCAAGGACTAAGTTTTACGTCCCATTTTAGTTAGCTTTTGGAAGAAACTCACTATTTAACCTAGACTAACACAGAGAATATTAATGAAGAAACTAACCTAACGTAAACGAGGATGCCCTTTAAATTACCGCCATCCAGTTGCCATGCCTTTCTTGAATTAGGGTTCAAGAAAGTTGTGCTTAGTTTACAGTTTGACAATTGAATACTGCTTAAAAAATCAAAATCAATAATATTTATTCAGTTTAGACCACAAGTGGCACTTATGAACTTAGATGGAGCAATTATTTCTTGAGTTATTTATTATCCTACTAGGTGGACCGACGATCTGGTAAAGGTCGCAGGAAGTACCTGGATGCGGGCAGCGCAGGACCGTTCATTGGTATACCTTGGGGGAGGCCTTGCTTGGTCCAGCAGTGAACGTCATTTGGCTGAAACATTAGCTTGTGAGACGTCTTAACCCTTACAGCTGAGCGGGGACCTACGGAGAAAATTCATTTCGAATTATATTTCATTTCAATAAAGTTCAAAACACCAAATACAACCAGGTAAAGAGTTTAAAGTTAATCATCATCATCATCAAAAGAAGCGATGGAAGTTGACCTTAAAGTCTAAACGCATTGTCATTCAAAAGAGGCGTCGTTCCCGACGGCTATTATCGGGGAATTAGGGATGGTTTATTGAACTCGATCCATAGGACAGGGTGATTCAACGGTTCTTTCGTGCCGAGTAATCTTTTGTGACAATGTCCTCAATTTGAGGCTAAACTGCCATGAGTTTGTGTCAACCTCAAACGGACTTTTAGGTTAATCTTTTTACGCGTTATTTTTATGAAAACACAAACAGTATTATAACTTCAAAGTAGGTATATGTATAGTTATTACCACTTCTTGTTCCCACTGCTGCACTATTGCTACTAAGCTGCTCTATATTCAGGCTATGGTTGACCATCAATAAAAATAAAAACCCTAACCAAAGTAGGTAATTAGAAGAAAGGAAAGTATTTATGTGGTAACTGGACTGTGATACTTGGTCAAAAGGACGTCATGTGGTGAATGAAACAGAATAACGGGAGTATAAAGGACAGTTTAGCATTTAAAAGCAAACTCAAATCATGCTTGTCTGAAAATAGTTGATTTTACAGACACATCAACTCGTAAAACCTTCAACCCAATCACCTCCACCACCCTTCAACAATTAAAAAATAACTTCCACTATCCACTTTACTATAGTTACAATAGTTAACTGTTTATGTACCAAATACCAATGTATTTATAATGAGTCAATCAACGGAATTGTGTCACCGATCAATAATTTAAACACAAACAAGACAAAGACCGTAAAGTATGTTTGTCCCGCTCAACCCTGAACCATAGCCTGAACATCTGTTTTACATTTTAAGCTCAACGAAGCGCAGAACGGCCTTAAATTTTTCCGACTATTAAACATGTCAGAACAGCATTAGCATGAGTTGTTTTAATATCGCCTCGCTGGCGCTCCGGCCCATGATCGTTGCATAACCTGGCGCGGCGCCAACCCCGGGCAAACAGTCTCCAATAATGCATAATGAATCCTCAAAATTGGAAACAATTTGTGCAAACGCATCAGAACGTTTCGTGTAAACCAAACAATTGGCTTCAGAAATAAGACTTCGCTGTATTTAAAGGCACGAACAAGTTTGTTAGCGAGAAACCGAGTTTCAACAGAACTGAAACTGTATTTGGAAATCTAATTTTCTTTTAGGTTTTCCTTGAAGGCTTTTCAGAATATTGGGCAATTGAGCGTACGGCATTTATTATAGAGTCGCCGATATTTCCTGAAGGAAATTTGAAGTTTTCAACGAAATAAAATTAATAATACACAGTCGATTTACGAAACTGATTGCTTCTTCCTTGTTCTTGTCCATAGGAAAATATACTATAGGTAGGTACTTCTTCCGTGCAAACTAAGAAACTTTTGTTTAATAATGAACTTTCATGCCTCATTAAGATTAAGATGCACAGTTGATAATGAAGTGTTGTCCATGGAATTAAATAAGTATTTACATTACTCTCTGACTCTTATTTTTTTTTAATAACCTTATGTGCTGTTTACGTTTATGCCTCAAATTATATTGTTTCCAATAACACGTACGGTAACATGAAACATGTGTCGCTTCATTTCGAAGTGTCAAAGTCTAGAAGGTCACATCTTGAGTGTTCCTTTGCAGTTCAATGGCTTTCATTTACGCTTTGTGCGAAAGTTGACGTGACACCTCTCGAGTGCTCGATATTTTATTCAGAAGCAAAATGAGTTATGTGCTTCAGATATGAATAATATGAATATTCAATAATAATTTTCTCGTGTAGGCTGGTAAATTTGAAATAGATATTACGATATAACATTCATTGTTTTTCGCGAATGATTATTATGTATTATTCTAATAATTTACAACGGATACTGTATTTTACTTGTTCTGAAATAGAAATTCCATTGTTCTATTCCCTAAAATATTTTATCGTCAGTTATTGTTTTACAATAAAACCCATTGATTGTTTTCGGGGAACGCGACAATCGTCAAAATAAGTTTTGAATTTTACGATTTCATTCATGCAACGATGTTGCTTTCCTGTCCCTGCTCGATATAGATAAAAAACTTTTTATAAATAAAATGCATCAATTATTACAATGTCAATGCCACCGATCGTACCTAATTATGTTACATTTACTGCTATCAAGCTGTGAAAGAAATTTGAAACTCAGTCTTCCTCTAGGCATCGGGTTTGCTAGTCTTTTGCCATGATATGTGTGTACACTGTCACAAGCTAAGTCAGACGTAAGTAGTATGTTTACCTAACAAAAGGCTCAATCGAATAGATAGCTTAACCTTAATGTGCCCTCCAAATCACAAAAACATCTTCGTTCGTTTCAGCCGAAAGATGTCCACTGCTGGACAAAGGCCTCCCCCAAGGATTTCCACAAAGACCGGTCCTGCGCCGCTTGCATCCAGGCACCTCCCGCGACCTTCACCAGATCGTCGGTCCACCTAGTGGGAGACCTGCCCACGCTACGTCTTCCGGCTCGTGCTTGCCACTCAACTTTCCTTCTTACTTTTCAGAATTAGGTTGATTCGTATCTTTAATGTTTAAAAATTGTGTGAATAATTTGATGTTAATTACGTTAACACAAACGTAACTAAGACATGCTTTCTTATCTGAAAATCTAACCCAAAATCTTTGAGTCGAGGTTCCGTACCTACTGCATGAATAAAAGTTGACTATTATAGTCAATTGTAAAAATAGTACTTTTATTTGTCCATAAATCAATTAAATCTGCCGTTGAACGTTAGACTTGTGTTTTATAAAAAGACTAAAGGATCGATGTCCAGACCCATTCGTCACCATAAAGCTTTATTTAACAGTAATAAATAAAGCAAAGTAAAACAATACCCAATGTCCCGGCGCGCGTAAATCCTGTCCGCCGCGGAATGTACCCAAACTCGATTGCTATTGGGGACATGCTATCTTATCAGCTTAGCAGACGGGGTCACGTTTCCTTGCGTTACACAAACGTATTTGGGTATTTCTCATCGCCACGGTTCTCATCGTCACCTTCGTGGCGAATTTTATTTCTAACTTATTTCAACTTTTTGTAAACAAAAATTGTAGCGCTTGATGTGAAGATTGTATTCTCAGTAAATCAGTCAAATAGTGAGTCCCGTTTGGAAGCTTTAACGTTTTGAATTTTTTGATGCCACGAAAGTGATTCTGTACTTCACAGCAATATTTTTTTAAAACTATTACTGTAAATGACTCTTAAGTGTTTATAAAACATATATTTTGTCTTATTTTCATAGATAAATAGCAATAACATAATATAAATAGGTACCTACTTAAATACAAGATAAAATTTTACCGATGACGTCACCTACTAAGTTACAAGATTCTACGCAATTGGTTTTAAGGGTGACCCTGGTGGCATTCTGAAATGCTAAAGAAGCAAAAAACGGATTATCAGTACCTCAATAAAAAGAACTCTAACTGATTATCAGTCCCTCAACAAAAATATTTTTTTTATTTAGGCCTCGTATTTTTGTTGTACAACTTTTAACTCAAACTTCAGATTTTTATCTTACAAACAGATACACAGTCACAAATACAGACATACATACAGTCGTACAGACAGATAACAAAAATACGAGACCCTGATTTATTTATTGATGTACTGATCTCTACTTACCTTCCACGTATAATTTATTAGTTATTAAAATATTGTAAAAACATAAACACCTCTCATTTTAACTTAAATAAACTGTTTCATGAAAAACAATATGGGTTCACAAAAGGGAAAAGTACGACCGATGCAGGGGTTGCTCTTATCAAACACATTTTCGATGCTTGGCAGGAGAAAAAGGATGCTATTGGTGTATTTTGTGACTTATCGAAGGCGTTTGACTGTGTTGATCATCAAACTCTGTTATTTAAGCTAGAACATTATGGCGTATCAGGCAAGGCCTTAAGCCTATTACACTCTTACCTCTCAGACAGATTACAAAAAGTAAATATTCACGGAACTAACTCTTCGGGCGCCCCCCTAAAAATGGGAGTGCCCCAAGGCTCAATACTGGGACCATTGCTCTTTCTGATTTATATAAATGATCTACCTTTTTATTCAAAGGACCTTTGTGAGATAGTATTATTTGCTGATGACACTTCTTTAATTTTTAAAACTGACAGGCGTCAGGAAATATTTGACGACGTGAATAATGCTCTTTCCAAAGTATTAGACTGGTTTACAACTAATAATTTGCTATTAAACGCAAAAAAAACCAAATGTTTAAAATTCACTATGCCTAATGTCAAACAAGTTAATACTAATATTACAGTAAATAATGAACGCATTGAACTGATAAACTCTACTGTCTTTCTAGGTATTACCCTAGACTGTAAATTACAATGGGGCCCCCATATTGCTGCCTTGGCGGGAAGACTTAGTTCACGATGATTTTAGTATATGCTACACACAAATTGAATGAAAATTGTGAATGCAGTAACCAAATGTTTCATTGCAACCGAAGGTGTGACACGATGAGAACGCGAAAAATGACCCCGTTTTTTATCGTTTCATGTGATTTTTTCGTATTATTTTTGCTTCTATTACGATAAAATTTATTTTGTATGTAGCTAAATAGATATTTTATCATCTGATTTCAAAGTTATTGTTCTAACTTATACCGTTTATGAACTATTATTGTGTGACCATCAAATTTGAGTGTAAATGAGAAGTACCCATTTGTAACCCCACTATTGATTCGCTGAAAAAATATTCGCGACAGAAATAGAAGGCTTTTGCCTTTTACAGAAAGGATCGCTCCCATTCTTCCCATGGTTGTCTTAATTAAAGGACAAGCAAACAGCAGGCCTACCCACTGTCTGGCGTGGGAAGTGTAGACCAAATCCTTCATTTGCCTCTGGTAAATTAGAGAGTCGCGCTCCTGCAGCGAAGCTAAATGTGCCCGTAACATCTTTGCACTTTAGTTTTCGTCAACAGGAGCTAAACTGGTAATTAATAATAATAAATCTTTGGACAATTTCACACAGCGCCAACTAGCCCCAAAGTAAGCAACTTAATGCTTGTGTTATGGGTGCTAGCTTAACGGATATACTACTTATATACTTTTTTTTAAATACATACATATTATACATAGTCACACCCAGACCCGTCACAGAAATTAAAATTCATCATTTCAATTTCTGCCCGGCCGGGAATCGAACCCGGGACCTCTCGGCATAGTAGTCCGTTCTGAACCACTACACCAAACGGCCGACAAGTAATTAGTGCTATAGATAGACTGACTGATATCATTATAATACATTACATTACCTACTTAATCTTTTTTTTTTTAATAAAATACGTTACGGATAAACAACACGCAAAATATAAAACGTGCTTAAAAAGATTCGGTCAAGTTGTTCAATCAAAAGATTTCTCACTTGTATGTTTTCTTTCTTGGAGCTTTTGTTTGTGCTCAGTTGGCTATGATTAAATTACTATAACTACCTAATCAGAAACAAGTTCAACAACTAGTAGGTATATTATCAGTTCAAGTGTTTCAAGTGTTAAGAAATAATTTAGACCTAGAAAAATAACAAAGCCATTTTTTCTCGCGTTAAGCGAGTAAAATTGAAAAGGACAGCAGAGGGTTGGCTTTAAGGGTATTTTACAATAATTTGTCCAGGGAATCTTCTTATTTGTCGGCCGTTTGGTGTAGTGGTTCAGAACGGACTACTATGCCGAGAGGTCCCGGGTTCGATTCCCGGTCGGGCAGAAATTGAAAGATGAATTTTAATTTCTGTGACGGGTCTGGGTGTTACTATGTATAATATGTATGTATTTAAAAAAAAAAAGTATATAAGTAGTATATCCGTTTAGCTAGCACCCATAACACAAGCATATTAATTGCTTACTTTGGGGCTAGATGGCGCTGTGTGAGATTGTCCAAAGATATTTATTATTATTATTATATACTTTTTGTAATTAAAACGTTTTGTGCACATGTGATATCCACGTGAATCCGCGGACTAAAGTTGCAAATATTACTAGAATAAATTATTACGAAGGCCGCAAATTCGAGCTATTTACTTTCGCCTTGAAGGACTAAGTATGACTGAAGGCTTGGCGACGACTTGGCAAGCGCGAGGCAAGACCTGGAAGCGAGCCAAGATCCTACTAAGGTATTCCCAACGACTGTTCGCGGTTTTTAGGTCAGCATTTGATTCCTACACTGGTTTTTATTGACCATAATAACAGATTATTGCTGTACATTTCGAGAAAGAAAGCTTTACAGTCTGAGCAACACAAAAAAGCTTTTATGACAACGCTTGTGAATAAAAAAGTGTTGTTTTGGATCAGAATTTGCGTAGTTACTTCTTGTTAAAATGCTTAGATTAGAGCCCCACTTTTTTTAACTGACATTACTTACTAGATTTTTTAACATTTAGGGTCTGTTCAATGAAGTTCTAGTGGTACACAAAATATTTGAATATTCCACATAAAATCTGATTTGGGTCGACAATATCGACAGTTTAGCCAGCAGTTTGTTAGCAAGTTCATTTTTTCGTGGAAGAATAATCAAGTTATTATTCCTTTGATACCAGATCCATCAAAGATAATGTAATATCCTCCAAGTTCTCCATTACATTTAGGGATAATTTTCCTTTCATAAACGTCAAAATTAATAACTCACCTCGATATTGTGGAATTTTTCCAAAATTTTTACCGGTATTGTCCTAAAAATAAATCATAAATACTTGACCCGAAAGATGAGTTTTCTTATTCGTACAACGGACACTTTGTGACTTATTTATTAAAGACAAAATAGAGCATAATATAATTATCATGATTCATTTATGACTAATCATCATCATCATCATCATTGGATCAATTTTAGTCTCCACTGTAGTAGAACGAATCTCTATCAGAAGCAAATGGGGATTTGGCATACACTCCCCACGTTGGCCATTAAACAGGTAAATAAAGGCATTTATTTCTTGCAAGATGCTTTTAAAAAGCGCAGTGTAAAAGCGCTTTTGGAAGCTGATTAATCATCATCAACAATTCTCCTGTTTAACGACTTTTAATGCTTGAAGTCTAATAAGCGCAAAGTTAACTTTGATTAGCTGCATCGTACAGGGTAAAAAGCACCCAAGAATTTTATATTAAAGAGTTCATACGTAGTTTGGTCCTCATAAAGGCTAATTCTTATGTCTATTAAATACCTCGCGTTCTTTAGACTACCGTAAATTTCCAACGACATTCACTGCGGAGTAAAAACGTCACTTTGCTATATTGCGAATTTCTTAGAGCAACGCGAAATTAACCGTCGTTAGACAGTGCAATAACGTAGTAAGGTTAACATTGTGTGAGGGAAAGTGGATCTTTTTGAGTTGCGACAGGGTTGGTTGTTGTTTGAGATGAGAAAAGTCATCTCTGCGAGGGTCTGAGACAGTACAAGAAAAAGAAGAAGGCCTACTTAACTTCTTATACTTAAAATGCTCGATGCAATTATATCAGCTAAAGAATAGGTAATGTACCTATGTATCGCATCTTATCATCTGAAAAACTTGTCGAGTCAATCTCACAAGCAATCAAGCTTACAATAGTTTTAAATACTAACTTACGAACACTATGTCCCGTGACTTCGTCCTTATAAACATCTTCAAGAACAAACTATTCTGCCAATAGCAGAATTGTATGCATTCCTAATCAAATCCGGTTTCGGTAGTTACTTTTTTGTGGACACTGATTAAAACCTGTTAGGTAATTAACTTCTGAAAATAACCTAAACTTTAAATTGTTCTTATACAAACACCAATTTTTTCTACGAGTTGACCCTTCTGTCCCCAAGGCTCTTGGTTCCCAGGTCTTTGTTTACGGGAACTGAAAAAGACTTGATGAAGGAAGCTTGTATGTAGGTGCCATTCTAAGTGAGCACTCGGCAGGAACACCATTGTAGCTGTATACAATAGCTTCGGAGATATTTTGCCCGTAAACGTGGCGCATTGAGAAAGGTATTAATAAGTGTGTCAATTATGATTTGTGTACTATGAAAGGCTCTCGAATTTTCAGTATCGTATCCATTTATTTAGAAAGAAAGAAAGATATATTTATTACAATGTATCTTTTATTTCAACTCCTTTTAGATTTTTTGACCTAAAAAATCTGTTTCATCACTGTACCTAACACTTGTTATAATAATTGCATTTCCAACGCTTCCACAATGAAGTTATAGGTATAATATAACAACTCTATCACGTACTTAAAATATTGTCACCTTAATGGTAAGTAGTAATAATTTATCATTCACCCTCTCATAATAAAGCTCTTAACAGGCATCACCCAGTTTTAATTGAAAAGGGACAGATTGCCGCGTTTGTGACTTAAATTATTAATACCAAAATGTTAAATTGGTATGAAGTCTTTACCACAAAGAGGGTGGCAATTGACGCGCTCAGAGGCGAGCCATAATGAAAACAAATAGAATTTTAAATTTCAGAGTAATAATTTGTTTCTGTCAGTAACATAATTAATGTTTACGGTTAAATCGCGGAAGCTTAAAGGTTAACCAATTAATTTCTCTCGAATCAAAGCAAAATTCCGAAATCAAAATAATCGAACGCCTACGTTAATGGATACCGCAATTTTGCACGACGCCGACTTTAGCTGTGTCGGATGGGACGGGACAAATGAAATTACATGTCACAAAATACCTAATTAACGAAGACTCAGTCTCAACTTGATTCTGCTGTCTTAATTTCGCATAAAAATGCAAAAGAACTCAGTAGATAATAAGATTTCGTTTCTAACATTAATCAGACCGATTCGGGGGGTTAGGATCTTAAGTCATTCTTATCTAAATGGGCACTTTAAAGTTCTGATAGTACCTAATAAATGTTTTAAATGAAACCTAAACACATTATTTTCAATTGTTTAAAAAATAAGGTCTGTTCATAATCAAAAATTAGCATTCAGTAAATAAGTTCTTAACTTTAAACTGTTTTTTAAATACCTTCTATTAATAACATCAAAAAGTTTCAAAATACAAATAATTTACTAATCGAAACGAACAAACAACAATGCTTGTATTAACAATGTTAGGTGCTTATCAAATCTTGTTTAGTTTTGTTATTCCAATCATTTTGCCGACAACACAACAATGGAACATAATGAATCGTTCCAACAAATTGTGGCCGCAATGGATTCGGAGTTCAAACGCGGCAGGTCGAGGTCAGACCTCCAAACACCGCAGCGACATCTAGCGGCCTTCAGAGTGACATCTGCCTGTACTTGACCAAAAAATTGTATTTTAGGAACTTATAAAGAAGGTGCTAGAATATAAGACGGCCATACATAGTTTCAGAATGATTTTCCAAATCATTTTTTTTCGGAAATTCGGAAATGTTTTTATTTTATTAGTATTTGTAAAACAAGCTTTATTTATTGTTGTACAAACGAAACTTTAGTAAAATAACAACAAAATATTAAATAAGTAAAGTCGAAAACTCTAACAACAATAAACTGTCGAACATGTAGAGACTTCCGCGAGCGACTCTCACGTGTTAATTAATATTTCAGTTTAATTAATTTCACTTTAGCAGGTAAATGTTGGAGCTTTGTTAATTAAGGTAATCAGGCTCTGTTAATAATGACGTAGTAACTTTTATTGTGTTTATCTTTATCACCAATATTCAATTCAAAAGTTAACTATGAAACGATACACGATATTTTTGTAAATATTAAAAAATCTAATAGAAGATTTGCTGAAAAAGAACGAATGAAGAGTACAGCGGTCCAGTTTGTGTCCTGAAAACTGCTTGCATGGCTAATAAAATAATGATAGGAACACTTACCAACTTGATGCTTGAAGTTTTCCTGTAGAATCATTACTTACCTGAAAAATAAAATATACCTAATTTATTAACCAAAAGTAAACCATTATTCGATTATAAATAAAGTTTTACAGGAATTACCAGCAAAGGCCTGTGTCATTTTTGGGAATACCCACGAGGGGGCATCACACAAAAATCGATTGACAATTTATTTATTTACAGAAACAATGAAATTCTTTTTACATAGTAGAAAATGTAAAATGCTAACCTCCACTTTCACCATATGTTTCCTGCTGTGTCCTAGGAGTCAGATTATTCACTAAATCACCAAGTACCACTTATTTCTCACTTTTCACAATTTTTATGCGTCCCAAAACAGACACACGGAATAAAAAAAAGTGTATGGTAGGATCGCGCGCCACTGACTGTCAAACGCGAAAGAACGCATTATTTCAAAATTCGAACTGTCTCTAATTATGCGTTCCAAAATCAAATGATCTTCCAAATTGTGGCAAAGACTAGAGTCCCCACAGACCACAAACTTTTTGTCAGCCGATAGTTTAATCGGTCTTTTAATTAGTTTGAAAATGTATGAAACTTCGTACACCGATTTGGTGAAATAAAGGATAGTGCCAGGGTCTGGACCAAGTGCTGCCCAGAATCAACCCATAGTGCATTTTGTTCCTCAGGCCAATACAATGTGTAAACCGAAGCGCACTGCAATCTATCCCTGGAGTTAAGAGAAAAAAAAAGAGTTTTGTTTTGAATTATTTACATACAAAATATCATCGATATATACGTACTATGCATAAGATTTCGTGATTTTGGCATTAAATAACACTCGTTATGTTAAACTTAACCATACTGTATCCGTACACCTTACTTTAGTGCGACTTAGACATTCTTTAGAAGCGATCTAACGCTGTTGCAATAGTTTGGTTAGTTGACAAAAATCATTATTTCCAAAATGAAGCAAGAAGTTTTAGTTCTCTATCCTTGCAAAAAACCAATTTATTGGTGTATTACAATCGATTATTGAAGTTATTGTAAGCTAAAACTTCTTGCTCCATTTTGGAAATAATTAATTTCGGTCAACTAACTAAACTACTGAAACAGCGCTTGATCGCTTATAAATAATGTCGAAGTCGCACTAAAGTAAGGTGTACGGATACAGTATGGTTAAGTTTAACATAACGAGTGTTATTTAATGCCAAAATCACGAAATCTTATGCATAGTAGGTATACATCGATGATATTTTGTATGTAAATAATTCAAAACAAAACTCTTTTTTTCTCTTAACTCCAGGGATAGATTTCAGTGCGCTCCGGTTTACAAATTAGTATTGGCCTGAGGAACAAAATGCACTATAGTTTCATTCTGGGCAGCACTTGGTCCAACTTCCATACATGGATTGGCACTGTCCTTTACCCGATTCTTCATACAAATAACTGGCACAAATATACATCCGTTTTAACAGCTCCACCCTCTACCCTACCCTATTCAATGTCATTATTTATTTATTAACAATTTCCATTTTGCTCAATATAATATGACAATATTATCAAATACCGACAGAAACAGTAAATTACTAATACTTTCTACATAATTATCTTCATCGTAAATAGGTACTCATTATTCTGAGCCTATATTCATATTACTAAACGTACAAAACCTTGGCAACAGAACCTGGCTTATCATATAACATCTGTGTATTTTCTGTAATGATTTCAAGGAAGCCTGTGATGAATATTATAATGGGGATGTTGCCTGGGTCAAAAAGCAAGAGTTTTAATTAGTCCGTCAGTTAACTTATCAAAAAATACTCTACACGTATTTTTCACTTTTTCAAACTAATGAAAATTTAAAGAGATAAAGCGCCCCAAAGTTCATAAGAAGTGGCCCGTGACGTCAACGCTTGCTTATAAATGCCGCACGTTGTGACGTCGTGCGCAACTTCAACGCACCATAACTATGTAATTATTTGTTAGATTGACAAATAAAAATATATGTGTCCAATATTTTTTGATATTAAACATTACGGACTAAAAAAATTTTTTTAGGCAACTAGCCTATTCGTTAGACACACGATATCATGAAACATTATGCTTTAATCTTACCAAATAAATTAATTTTCCTTTTTGTTCTTTCCTTTATTTTATTATCTGTTATCATCTAACTATACTACTACGTCTACATGTTTTTATAATCGGGTCATCATGAGCTTACGATAAAATAGGCAAGGCTACGGCCATTTTTCGTAGCGCGGTTGCTACGATAAGGTAAACGGCTACTAGTTCGTGATAGTACGTAAGTTCGTAAGTTTTTTTTCTAGCTCAAATAATAAGCAATTGGAAAAT
The DNA here is from genome assembly GCF_004193835.3 of Ostrinia furnacalis. NCBI lineage: Eukaryota > Metazoa > Arthropoda > Insecta > Lepidoptera > Crambidae > Ostrinia > Ostrinia furnacalis. The sequence continues at coordinate 16,237 of NW_021134996.1, forward strand.
TATTTATAAAAATTCTTCATTACTACAAAAACTCTATTATTTAAGCTATCTAAAAAACCAAGTACCAACATTGTGGCGCCAAAAATGAGAGCAATACAAAGCTTCAAACTCTCAGAGAGCCAAAAACAGCCGTGCGGCTTGCAAAGGTTGTTCTCACCGTAAGGTTAGCGCTCCAACTTCTTAAGCTTATAAAAAGGCGAAGGAACGTCCATTTAAATAAAACTTGTAATAGTGGTTTCATGTGTTCGTTGACAATGGATTTGGCTTAGAAAAAAGTTATATGAAAACGTAGAATTCCTTTAAAATTGCGATTAATTGACTCACGAAATAGCGTACATATTATTTTTCGGGTGTTCCCTATTTCGTGACACTACCGATTCAAGGATATTATGGATAACATTTTGATGCTTGGTTTTTAAATGATTATTTATGATAATTTAAATGTAAGTTATGAAACAAATAATGCATTTATTTAAGTTTCTCATGACCTAAATTCGGTATATGTTTCGTTCACTAGAATTTATATGACACCAGTTTGAAGTTCACATATAAGACCAATTTTAAGATAAATTAGCATAAGTAGTACCAGCATAATTTTGGGTTTATTTCGATTTGTTTTATTTATCTTTGTTTATATGTATTTTATATGGGATAGATAATAGTTAATTGACACATCGCTCACCTAGCAGTATAATGACACATCTACATTTTTCTTATTTTACAGAAATGAGGGTCAAAGATTTTACAAATGTTTGAAACGAAGTTNTCACCTCGCGGAGCGCCCCGCACAACTGACAAATAAGCCGTTGTTATGCGCGGAAGCAGGGGGAACGTAGCAAGTGGTACAATGACACTGAACGCCCTCTCTCGACAAATAGTAAAACTAACACCGTGGCGTTTTACCACTTTATAAATTATACACTCTTAAACACTTAGGCCGTAAAAACTCAATTTCGCTTTTTTGGTAAATGTGCCATTATACTGCTAGGTGAGCGACATTTTGACAATAATCCATGAATTTTACTTGGGGAATTTGGAATAATCAGTATCACGAAACAAGGAACCGTATTATTGTTACTTTTTTCCAAGTTCGTGACATATAAATGTATGGTGTTAGGTACTTTTATGACACATACCATTAAAGAAATCGACATATTTTTTAGTTCTTAATACTTACCTACCTAAGAAATTAATTAATTACTTACTTTTTATTATGAGTCATTGGCGTATCTGGGGTTATTTTCAGGGGGGGGACCCTCACGTGAAACAGCTCCAGGGGTGAGAAGGGGGATTAGTCCCCCCCCCCCTCCTCCCCATAATCCCACCCCTGCCCTGGCATCTAATGGCTTGTGTAAATATTTTCACATACTTATCATTACAAATAACAAATCAAAATTTTATGGGTACGAAGGGGGGGAGGGGGTGAGTCCCCCCCTACATTTCTAATGGTTATATAAATATTTTCACATATCGCTATAAATAACAAATCAAAATTTTATGGGTACGAAGGGGGGGTGGGGGGTTAAGTTCCCCCCCCCCCTCCCCCCACATTTCTAATGGTTATATAAATATTTTCACGTATTGTTAGAATTAACAAATAAAAATATTATACGTAGGTACGTACCTAGCTAGACACAAATTATTTCTTATGAATATTTCAGGAAAGTAATATTCGTCAATTTCACATAATTATTTTATTCTAAATTTATATTATCGTTTCTAAATTTATTAAACCTTAATCATTATTAAAATATCCTAACTGGATGCATAAAACCTTATCCCGAAATAGGGGACATGAGTTCACGAACTTAGAAACAGAGCAAAATTTTGTCACGAAACAGGATCCAAACAAGAGGTCCGCAGAACAATTAATATAAAAAAAAGTTCAAACTATATAACTATAAATTATGTATTAACTTACTGTCAAAAGACCAAAGTTTAGCATACAAAAGCTTTCATACTGATATCATGCTTGGTTATTTTTAAATAAAATGTTAAATTCGTAAGAGCCTTAATATACCGAAGTAGGGGGCACTTACCTTATGTCATGTTGTGACCGTAGAGCTTTTGGTACAACGAAGAAGCTTGTGGTCTGCGTCTTTCCCAATGGAAAGTGATGATATTTATTTATTAATTATTATTGGCTATACACAACCAGTCGCCATAATATGCTGCCATTTTTGTTAAGAGTTAAGTATTTTTAAGAGACGTCTTCCAACGAATTTAAAAGGGTTATTTACTCACTGACCCTCGCAGAAATCTATCCTGGGACATTATTACGTTTGAAGAACTTCTACATGCAATACCAGCGAACCTTTTAAACTTTCGGACCAATATTGCATTTTTAATAGTTTGTAAATAATTAGTGGATCCTCTTCTCTTTTAATTGCAGTGCCCGGCAGTATCCATAATGATCTGTTTAGCTTTAAGCTTTATCTACCCTATGTAACATTAAATATCTGTATCTACTTCTGTGTTCATCAAGATAAAGTAAGTTTGTTTTTTTCCTACTTCCAGAGAAGGGCATGTACCTGGGCTCCCCGTGCGAGTTCACGTGCAACCCGCGGCTCGTGCACGTGTTCTGTGACCCCACCACGTCGACCTGCCAGTGTGACCCCAAGCACCCGGTTGCCCTCGGCGTCGCTAAGGGCTGCGCTAAGCGTGAGTATTATTATTATTTTCGGTTTACACTTTTGTGTCTCAGCTCATGGCTGGTATCAGAGGAGAACACGGGCCTAAGCCAAGTGCAATCCCGATTCAATATTTTTACATAATTTAAATTATTATGTTGCTGCGTTTGTGCTGGTGGTAGCTGTCTTAATTGGTTAGTGGTTTCGTGAACTTGCAAAAATTTTCTGACTATTCTACAGGTGTTCAGGACAACTGCCTTTTGGAGTGATATATAAGTAAGTGGTGATAAGTTGAGTGAATTTATTGACTGGTGTAGTTGTTTCGGTATAACGCCTGTTGTTGACAAAACAATCGCAACGATGTTAACTTCATTGAGACGCCACATCCGCCTAATTTCATCTTTTAGATCCGTGTACTTAGACAATTTTTCTGATATGGTATTTTGCAAGTTATGAGTGTTGGGTATAGCGATATCTATTATGGTTGCTGTGTGGTTATTTTTATCTTGTAGAGTGATGTCTGGTCTATTATAGTGTGTAGTACGGTCAGTGAGAATAGCGCGGTCGAAGTAGAGTCTATATTGATTATTTTCGAACAGGTTCAGGTTGATATTTGTAATATGGTGTAGATTTATCCGGGATCAGCTTGTATTTGTGAGCAAGTTTTTATTATTATTATTATTATTATTATCTATCATCAGCACATCATCATCAGGAACACGAACCTTGCTCATCATTATTTTAGCTACAGAATGTCCCCAGCTGAAAGTAGGCCTCCCCAAATGATATCCAGTTCTACCGGTTTCTAAAGGCCTGCACCTAGCGCGTTCCTACAACCTTAATAAGGTTGTTTCTCCACTTTATCCACCACCTTAGTTCCAAATCAAAATTGGAGGATTTAACTTTTATTACGTTAGGCACACGGGTCGGGGAGGCTCATGTTCACCTAATTACCTGGAGACAAGCAGATCTTGTACTCGTAGGTACTCAAATAAATAAAGGTACCTATGCCAACTTTTCCTGAAACGTGTTTTTCATGAAAATATCGCTTTCGATATTTTCTGGTCCAATGAAAAACATATCCTGGTTCTCGAAATGGGATCCAATTAAGAGTTCTGGCTCGTCACATGAGCACCATTCTATAGACACACACGTTCAAACTTCCGCTATTACAGTGGCACGTGGAGCTGTATCATTAGGTGCGCGTATTGTTGGATACAATCTCGGTTCCTCACACCCTTCCTCCAGCTCTTACCAGTGAACGGAACTGTATAATATAGGGTGTAGGATGGATGTAGGAAAGCTATACGTCGATGTAAAAAGAATAGTTAGAACTTTTCTCTCCACAATTTCAACGCTCCAATAAAAATTGTACTGTACCTACTCGCATTATCTTATACACGTAGAGAAATTGTTGCTGTGGCGAAGTATTTAGATGAGACGGTGGTAACTAGGCAGGCTAACTTATAACAAGCTCTATCACCACACAAACAGAGCTGAAAATTGTGCCCTCTCTCTGAGAATCGAACCCATTTCTGGCTGTAGAACAGGTCTTACACTAACTAGTCCACAGTTGTGCACACACATAATACGTACTTATCCTATGTGCATAGAGACCATGTGTGGATGGAATGCTGGCGAGTGGCGATGACACAGTCGGATATTAGCATTGCATTTGGAAATAGTGACCCCAAACTCTACATAATATTTAAGTCTCGAATTATTGCCAACAGTTCCTTCCACCCTGTATGAAGCAAGATCTATTTACACACTGACGCAACACAGAGACAGTTTAATTAAAGACTATCGAGTTTACAAGGAGATCGAGATATAAAATATAGTTCACACGGCAACAGCTGGAACGAGCGATTCTTTGAGAGACTGAAACCACATGCGGCGGCGAAACTTAATTAAATGTGTACATAGTTACATGCCTCCTTTTACTAATATACTGCCTGAAATATTTTAAATAAGACTTGTTTGCTGAAGATATTGATACTCAACTACCAAATTACATAATATGACATCATTGTTTTATTTATCGTAACAAAATAGAATTTCCGTCATATTCATCAGTATTCAATTTTGTATCCTGTCTTTGTACTCGTATGATATTGCTAATAACTAAATATGTAATACCTACAATGTTATAGAGAGCATCGTTTATTTCTATCCTTATTAACATAAGGTAGTTGCACGATATTACTGCAAATGAAAATCCTGAAAGGCACAGACAGCTCTAAACAGAAGAAAAATACTGTAAAGTTTTCAAATATCTCTACATTGGAAAATTTTCACGGGTGTGCAAAGTCGCTATATTACCTTTTCCTCTCTATCTTTTATTGCTCTTCAAAAAATAATATCCGTTATGATTTGATGTATTCGCGAAGCATTCTAGAAAGAGCTTTGCATGTCCGTTTTCGATTCACGTTCGGTTCGACTGCACTGCACCGAGCTAGACCTCCAAGGCCATCTGGTGGTGCTGTGACCCAGTTGATAACACCGTCTTTGTTCATGACCGTGACCGTAGTCTATGGTCTAAATTCTCATTGTCGACAAACCCATTCAAATGGAAATGAAGCGAATCCTGGATTTTGGACCTTGAAATAGCGCTTCAAATAAACATTTATAAATGTAAATTAGTAATTTAAGCAATAAAACCATGAATAAAATTTATAGCTTGTTACCTTTTTGAATTGAAAACTGTTCAAAGCGCTTCAAACATCCTGTAAGTTAATTTAGAATTATTGATCAGCTATCGAGTGCCAAGGATACTTCGGAATTAATTATTGAATTTCCGGGATTACTCAGTTGACTTGTTAAGCGTGAACGTGAATCTTCGTGAAGGTAAAAAAATTTAACCGTCCTTTTATCAGATAAGTAATTGAGATCGATCGATTTTGTGATAATAACGATCCTCTATCAACAACGATTGTGTTTCTACGTCATTGTGTTAGTTTGACCAATGTTTACTCTGTATGATATGGAACTACTTACTGCTCACGGCTTCGTCTGCGTGACCTTCGAACCTACCTAATAAAATTTCGTGCAAATCCTTCAGTGAAGATCGATCCATCCATTCATACTCACGTTCAATATTTTTAGTCCAATAATATAGGTCAATAATGATTAACCTAGTAAGTACACCTTGATACATAAATCAATACCTAACAAAGTTAGTACACGCAGCTTGACATCTTGACCTATGCTGACCCATGACGTCAGGTATTACATAATGTTGGCAGGTTGTTTAGCACCTATGCCATCAATTTTAATTTTTTAGTCAATTTTGCGTTGAGGCTATTTTGTTTAGTGGTTGCTGATATGAACTTTTAAAAACAATGTTTTGATCCTATCGAGTAGGTAACGTTCGACGCTACGATTCAGCTTATTATTATTGAAGAATTACTACAAAAGATTGAAGATACGGATCTTGTCTTGTCTCCAGACATTGTTTTTTTTCCACGAACCTTGAATCGAAATAATTCGAGAGCCCTTGAAATCTCGTGTCAAGACTCAAGATTCGTAAAAATAAAACGATCTTGATACACGAAACACCTACTTGAATACCCAGTTATGTAGGTGGTACCTCTTTAAGAAGAAACACAAGTAAGCTGTAAGAAGACATTGAAAACGATAGGTGTTTTCTGAAAATGAGGTATAATTCTTTAACATTAAGATACATTTTTCAAATATTCGACTTCCAAATCAATTCGGAAATTATTCGAATTTATTCAAATTCCTCGAAAAATAATCTTGGCTGGAAGATTTACATGACATTGATAGATTCGGAAGACGGAACTAGATAAGTAGTAGGTATTACTTTGGTATAAGTAGGAAGGTACAATTTCGCACTCATGATTTATTTCAGTCTGCGGAAGTACTGTTGCAGTATCCTTGCCTCTTTGCTTCCTTTTCAAGAAAAGATTTAGATTAAATTGATTTTATTTTCAAATTTCAGATTTTATCTTTGAAACCGTGCACGAATTCAAGACTCATTTTGAGCATTTCTATCTTACCTCAAATTGTTTGTCGTTAGGACCACCATTCGAAAATAATTATCGAATACATTTTACATATCAGTCTAAATATTTTAGTACTCATTTATCAGCTTCGTTTAGAAAACTCTCGAACTTGCAATCAGATTAATTACCCTTTGCAATCGAACGTAATCCGCAGATCCAGCATGGCCGCCGAGTCGAAATGAGAAAAACTTTTAAATATCAATCTGATTTGGAAGCAAAATACACCATTCCCTTCGTCTTGTCTGATATTGAAATCTTTGGCAAAGCTAAAAATACGTAGTACTCCGAAAATATTATTAATTTGTATTCGGAGACTGAGACGATAGACGATATTAACTTTTTATGTGTTTGATGAAGAATTTTATTTTAAAAGTTTACGTCTGCTGGTTATACTCGTACTGGTATCTACAAATAAACAACCATTTATCAAAGAAATACCTATTTGTGAGGAATCACTAGACAATGAAACTTTCGGTTAGATTCCAAACCACTCTAGTTAAGAACTTTATCAAATTGTTTTCAAAAAGAATTCTTGATGTATGTTCGTTCTTCTCTTCTAAGAACCCTGGACCTCTTGTACTTAAGTAGAAAATAGATATTAGTAACACATTACATAACTACGCGTCAAAAGGTTTAAATAAACAATGGTAGAGTCATTCCAAATTAATGCTACCTGTCGTTTTTTTATGATTAACATTCGAAATCATTTCTACCTTCAGCGAAGAAACTCGGCGAGCAATGCTTCTACAGGCAGACGTGTCGCGCGTTCGATTCACACGCGTCATGCGTGCAGGTCAACCACAACGCCTACTGCCAGTGCGAGCCAGGGTACCACAGCACCTCCCACTCTCGCCCAACGCAGCGTGTCTTCTGCACTGAAGGTAAGGCTCCAGACAATAGCAGGTTACCCATACCTACGTAAGACCTCAGTCAGCAGTAACAGGTCACCCATACTTACTGCTAATGCGAGCCAGGGTACCACAGCACCTCCCACTCTCGGCCAACGCAGCGGGTCTTCTGCACTGAAGGTGAGGTCCCAGTTAATAGCAGGTCAGCTACCTGCCAGTGTGATCCAGGGTGCCACAGCGCATAATCAGCTACCCTTAGTGCCGTATTGCCAGGGCACATCCAACGCTGCAAGTCTTCTGCACTGAAGGTGAGGCCCGAGTCATTAGCAGGTCAGCTGCCTGCCAGTGTGATCCAGGGTACCATAGCGCATAATCAGTCACTAAGGGTGCCGGTATTGCCAGGGCACATCCAACGCAGCGGGCCTTCTACACTGAAGGTAAAGAGCCGATCAGTAGCAGGTTACCCATCCCTACTGCCAGTGCGAGCCAGGGTACCACAGCACCTCCCACTCTCGGCCAACGCAGCGGGTCTTCTGCACTGAAGGTGAGGTCCCAGTTAATAGCAGGTCAGCTGCCTGCCAGTGTGATCCAGGGTACTATAGCGCATAATTAACCACCCTTAGTGCCGGTATTGCCAGGGCACATCCAACGCAGCGGGCCTTCTACACTGAAGGTGAGGTGCCAGTTAGCAGTAGGTCGCCCATCCCTACTGTCAGTGCGAGTCAGGCTACCACAGCACAAGTGGCAGGTGCCACTCAGGGTCGTCTGCAATGAAGATCCTCGATAGACCTTGCTTGCCAATCCATGTCGAGTCAACCATAAGGCCTACTTCACAGGACCTCTTTGAAGTAAATAACCAGTGAACGGGAACGAGATGAAAGAAGAAACAAGGATGCTTTCTGGTTTGGTACAGAATAACTTTTGCACAACTTTATTTCATGCTGTTGACTTGAACCCATGACTTTCACCTGTCTAGACTTGGTGCTGCTGACAGCGGACATGCCGACGCTGCTGGGCGTGGCGTCGGGCATCTTCGTGCTGGCGGGGCTGCTGTGCATGGTGCTGCATCTGTACACCAAGGCGCGCTACCACCCCACCCACCTGGCCGACGCACGCCTCACCCCTCCGTGCCTCTACTCGCTTAACGATACTGGTCAGTTGATACTAAGCTGTTCTTCTTGTGTCTGAGCTGAAAAGTTTCAATCCCAGATTCAAGCTTAACCCCCTTACTAATAAAACTTACACGCTCGGTGATCACTGATCACCGAGCGTGTAAGTTTGATCACTGATCACTGATCAGTGTTTTAAAGTGACGTTTAGTATGGAAATGTCATTTTAAAACAGTGATCAACAACTGTGTAACTTTTTATTAGTAAGGGGGTAAGTGTTTAAGTTCTGTCTGCAAAATGGAGCTGGTTTTCGTTACTGTATTATACTTGCTTCAGTTGCGTAATGAAACTATTAAGATCCAAAGCATATTATTATCTCATGTCGAAGACAAGACAAAGTCTTAGATTAGTAAGAACTCTGAATTTTGAACCTGCTTGACTATTGAAACTCTACTAATAAGATCCTTTGCTTACGCCCGCATTCATAAACGATACTTGCTTAAGTGAAGCAGCAAATCGAACGCACATCGTTGAATAGAGCTCTGTGATTGGTTCGTGTGTCACCCTGTGCGTCTACGCGCACTGTGAAACCTCATAGTAATGTTTGTGAATACGGGCGTTAATCACTGCGAAATTGTGGTAATAGTCTTGGCTGAGTTACACCACCTAACTTATGTACGAAAACCGGTGATTTTTGTATGGAATTTGACAGATTTTTGACGTTTGTCAAAGTTAAAGTAAGATGGTGCAACCCAGCCTTGGTGTTGCTCCGAGTATCAGCTCCGTCTGCTGAACAGTTGAGTAGACTGTCTCATCTAAGATTCTTCTGACCTGAAAGCCTTATACAACCCAAACCCCTTTGCAGGTGGAACGCTGAGCGCAACCCGCGCGTCATCGCGCGCGTCTTCCCGCACGAGTGCAAGCGCGGGCACGAGCGGCACGCTGGACGAGCCGGGCACGCGGCGCGCGTCGCGGCGCGGGGTGGCGGTGTCGGCGTCGCGCGCAGGTGCGGCGCGGACGGCGGCCATCTTGCTCATCTCGCGCCACCTCAGGGCCGTAAGGCGGGACGGCGGCGCGCACCCGCCCAAGTGCGCCGCCAAAGGTGATCCGGATAATGTATGCAGCGCGCGGCCCCTTCTGCACGTCTGGGTGTCCGGGCGCCGCCGGCAGCGGGGCTCCAATCGCGCGCTCGGACGGTCGTCTTTAACGGTTCTCTGGTGTGCTCGTCAAGATCTATCAGTATCACTTTTTTTTTCATGGTGCTGAAAAAACAAACGTCAAAATAAAAGGATGGAATGGCCTGTGAAATATTTTCAGTCTCTTCAAAAATCTTCTTGATACTACGAATAAGTCTACACTCTACATTAATTGATGTTTGTCACCTTTGATAAAGGCAGCTGTCCACTGAAATAATGGATAGCACAATAATAATTAGTATTTTCTAATGATTTGATAACTAGAATAATACCTAATTCAACCGCTATCATGAGGTCTGTAATAATGAGGAGCCATTAAGTGTCGCCTCTAACAATAGAATCTGAAAACTCTTGAAACCTAAGAATTATCTTATCAAGATTTTGACGAGCACAGCCTTTCAACAGAAAGAACCTAAATTTAAAAGCAAGACGCAAGCTATTCGTCCGAGGCCCGAGGGGTCCGGTGGCATGAGCCGACGCCGCCCGTGTCCGTTAGATGTTGCGTCGATGTTAGTGGCCAGGGCGCTAGTTGCGACTGCTCTACCACAGCGATGTTGAGCCAAATATGTATGCTGGAATTCCCCAGACCAGAGCACTAAGTTAGACTTCGGTCTCATTCGGTCTTCATACAGAGATAAATCTGAAACTAAATTATAAATAACTGTAAAATCGAACTGCCTAAGGCGGGAATCGAACCCACGACCGTTCGCTTGCCGGGCGACTGTTTTTCCATCTGAGCTACTTAGACTCTGGATAAAACCGTCGAGATAAATCTGGTCTTCTCGTAAGGTCATTTCAAAAATTCCTACTTAAAAATTATATTATACTTTTCAAACTGTTGTCTACAACACTTTTTTATTCCAGAGTCTCTTCTTCGCTTTCTGCGCAATCAATGCCTATCTATGTAATTATTATTTCCTAATGTCACCTATACAGTGTGAGTCACGTTAAAGTGTACATATGAAAATAGATGAAACTAGACCTATTTTTATCGACAAAAAAGAGGTCAAAAAATTTTTGAGATTTTTTTTAAATTTTTTATAGAATTTTTTTTCTTCCAATTACTTATTGTAAAGAAAACGTAATAACTTTTAAACTAAGCGGTATATCCTGATAAAATAAAAACAGTAATAATGTTAAATAACAGGCGATACTAAAAAAATACATAAAATACACAAAAAATGCCAACAAATAATAAAAAATGATACTTTTTGAAAAAAATCTGCTTTTAAATTCGTGTTTTTTTGGTTATTTGATAAATTTCTCCAAAAAATGCCCCTATAACCGGTGGTTTTTATTAATTTGTATTATTCTCTATCGTATTATCTTCGTAAAACCAAAAATCGCATGCCTCTATCCCTATCACAACGTTTGCAATGATCGTTTGAACTAAGCCTCTCCGTGCGCGCCATTCAACGCTTCGTTAACAACGAAACCGAAAATGGCTCTAGATGTGTAATTTTGATAAAGACAAGTTAGATTTCAAATAAAAACAAAAGATTTCGAAGTAAAATAAGCATTTTAGTTAAAATTAAAATTGTCTCTACCTGCAGCGGAGAATAATGTTGTGGCAGGCCTTTGTTCAAACGATCATAGCAAATGTTGTGATAGGGATAGAGACATGTGATTTATGGTTTTACAAAGATAATACGATAGAAAATAACACAAAGTAATAAAAACCACCGGTTATAGGGGCATTTTTTGGAGAAATTAATCAAATAACCAAAAAAACACGAATTTAAAAGCAGATTTTTTTCAAAAAGTATCATTTTTTATTATTTGTTGGCATTTTTTGTGTATTTTATGTATTTTTGTAGTATTGCCTGTTATTTAGCATTATTACTGTTTTTATTTCATCAGGATATACCGCTTAGTTTAAAAGTTATTACGTTTTCTTTACAATAAGTAATTGGAAGAAAAAAAAATCTCTAAAAAATTAAAAAAAAATCTCAAAAATTTTTTGACCTCTTTTTTGTCGATAAAAATAGGTCTAGTTTCATCTATTTTCATATGTACACTTTAACGTGACTCACACTGTATTTACATTGTCTCCTAAATCTTGCCCATATTATAGCTCTTCTCTCCTTCTTATCTTTTAATTCTAAATAGTTTTACCTATTTCAAGTACAAAAAGGTGGTGCATTTCCTTACCCCTTTATGGCATATTTGGGATACATCAGCTTAGAATGAATTGGTTTCGTAAGTATGCTTAATGTGAGGCTTTAATTGGGGCATTGGCACTAATTTGCAGTGGAAATTGTGTGGGCTACAAAATTATCGCCGAAGTGTGCTATCAGTGTGGTGTCAGTCGCAATACTTACGCGGGCGCGAGCAAGATGGCCATAATCCTTGTTGTTCCTCTCTCTATCTCACAGCTTTTGTACTTCTGCTACCGAAACTGAAGACCGAGTTAAGACCTGTTTATAACACTTTTTCTGAATGGGTAAACTCTGAACAGGAAAGTATCAAATTTCACTTCCATGACACAGACACCTGCTTAGTTACAAACATCATCAATGACAATGGTATTCAATGATATGTTCTCAATATTGTTACACTTGCTGCGATGCTTAATGCTTAATTTCCAGTACCTCAATAAAGCTTTATCAAATTCACACAATCACAAATATGTTCAATGGTAACATTTAATGTAGGATACCGAAAGGTTTGCCTTGAAAATGTTATGAAAATTTTCACCAAACTTCATGATTGCCAGAAAATAATGGCATGCGCTATGCTTCAAAATAAAAATGTTTAAAAATGGGAAGCAGGTCAAAGGAAATGAGTTAAATCTTAAAACCTGGAGGTTCATTCTTGAATTTTCTACCAAAAAATACTTACCTTATATTATGTAATGTAATAAACATTTTACGTAAATCCAACAATTAAACCATGAAATTTGTGTAGTTTTTGGTAAAAATTTGAGAGTTTGCGCCAGTCAGCAGGCCTTAGCTTCAGTTTCCAGAGCAGCACTGCTTCACGCTTTCTGTCAGCCTGTCTACGTCTCGTTGGCTGTGCATGTCGGCAGCGTCTCCACTCCATCGACCACTGTCAAAATGTTCTACTCACTCTGTGTCATTTTGATGATATCATCAATGTATCGCAATCGATATAAAATCCTATTTTTCCTAGAAATGTCGGAGTCATGATACGCCGAGTTCTTTCAAGCACATGAAAGAAACCATATGATCTTAATTAATTAAGAAAACACATCTGTTACGATGCGTTGGTGGTTTCAGTGAAAATGACGAATCATCTGACCCAGATTTGAAAATACTCTGAAATGTTATCCATTAGACTTGGCTTCTCTTGAACTAAATAAATTGTGTCGCGTACCAGAGCAGAAAATCTGTAATATTTTTAACACATTTGAGGGCCAAGTCTAATTTCTTTCACGTTGTAATTCAGTAAAATATGTTGATTTGCTACCTAACCATCGTAAAGTCAAAGTTAGAACCATTGTACACTCGTTTTTATATTATCTGTGGTGTTGTATGGGGCTTAAAACTCACCTGTATTGTTATTTTCAATGTAAATATTGTATAGTATAGAATATAATGTATGTACTTACCTACATAATGTACTAATTCCACAGTAGGTATATTTATAATCTGTTCAAGAAACTCAATTAACGATAAATAAATCCAGAAACTGATGTTTTTTAATTTCACAGCACTTTCTAATGCCAAGAACTAAAGCTTTCATTGAAGATCACTCACGGCTGAAAAATCTAAAAGCTTGAAATAAATAAAATTAATGTAACAGCTTACACAATCACCCATTGTTTAGTTCTCCGACATTTGATTACATCCATCTTTCTCCAAAACCGCAGGTTCGCGACGTCCAAGTCTAAGTTCGGTGCAGAGCAGTTCGTCCTCTATTAGGAGTTACAGCGCCAAGAGGTGGGAGAGGGAGAGGGAGCAGAAGGAAAGGAGACAGATGAGCATGCGTCTCGCTCAGCTGCACGACAAGATGGCGGCCGGCCGCGAGGTGCCGAAGCATGCGCCCACGCCGTCGCCGCGCTCGCCTAACAACTCCACTGACGGGTTGTTGCCGTCTGTATGTGAAATTAGAGAAGTACGATCATTGTCCCATCCTTAAACACTTCGCTAATAAAATCTGAAATTGTAGAGATATTATTTTAATTAGTTTTTAAATAAAATTACTAATAAGTTCAACCTGGGTACTAATATCCAGATTTATCATCTGCAGCCTCTCTAGCCTTAAAGATGTCTCTTTATAATACTGATTGACATCCATAAAATAATCGAAAAACATTTTAATTATGTACGTTTAGTAATTTTCAGTAAAGTGTTGCCAAAAGTAACTTGATTTTTGGGACTGTTCAGATTTTATTCGCTCCCCCACCGGAGCCATAAAGGTAAACTCCTTCATGATGTGTGGTTTGTGATCCCTGTGTTGACAAACACCTCTGAATGTAAGCCTCCACGTTTGATGTTTGTACAGCACCTTTCCGACTTGTGTATGTTGTAGCTTTCAGCTTAATGTTTGTTCCCTTCATCAATACCGTGTGCAATGTTTACTTAATTTAATTAATGCTGTTGATATTATCATAACAGTCACATTAATATTTGGAATTGGGCTTAGGTGTTCTAAATACCTACTCCATCAACATGCTGCAGAAAAGAACTATAATTATTTTATAAACTAAACTGCTCGAATGCTTTGACGATGTTTTATGTTATTCATAAGATACCTAATTGTCTTATGCGATGGAAGTATTCTCAATAATGATGTACCTACTATTATTTTTACAGCTAGTAACAAATCCAGACCAGCAGCTGCAAGGCGTGGACGGGCCCTGCTCCAGTTCCTCTCTTTACTGACAGCAGGCCCGTTCGAAAGCCACGCGTCTTTCCCTGGACTCCCTCTCCTCCGAAGGTTCTCCTGCCATGGCCTGGATGTAGACTTTACCCACATCCTCCTCTCATCAACCAGGCCATCCCAACGCCTTCGGGCAATCCATTAGTTTAAATTTAAAATGGCGGTTCCTTCGAGGGAAGAAGTACCGAAATTTTATCAAGCGGATGAGCTAACGTGGTGTTTTGAACTGTGAAAAACAATGAGTGATCGTGATCTCAAAAAACTGTGTCTTAATCAAGTGTAAAATACATTTGAAAGTGTATCTTGGTATAGTTAATAATCTCGTAAACTTCAAGCACAAACAGAAATCAGAAGACCCCTGCATAGACACCATATCCGATAATAACTACCATAATATTTGTAACGTATTTTTAAGCTTGGCTATAACAAGTAGCAAGTGAAGTATTTTCTTCTCTGCCTTGCGCTCGGGCACTGCGTTAAGTGCATATTAACTGTATTTACAGCATATCTACAAAATTATGAAGTTTAGGTACATAATCAAAATTGTATTTAACCACTGCCGCTTGGGACTAAATTCCCGATATCTATAAAACTACCTCACTCTCTGGCGTCATATCAGCCATATTTATGGGGAACCCCTTATTTAATGTTAGTAACACTGAGCGAATAGCGAGTCGTAACATCGATGTATTACTGAGAAAATATTTCAGTTGCAACTTTGCGACAAGTCAACTTGGAAACAAAAAGGATTTGTCAGATTAAATGTTACTATAATATACTTGTTATGTTTAAAGACTGTACAAAAACAGATAATATAAGTAGCTTATTAAATGAATTGAAATTGCGGGCTTGTCGCTCAGTCACGCCAGCAATATCTACCAGCTTATTGGTAATTATGCCAAGTACATTAAGAAGCAATAGCTCGTAAAATCGAAATTAATTAATGATGATAGAACTAGGTAAGTTTGGGCGCTTTAAGCTTCTAGTCGAATGTCAAGTAAAGTAAGTCAATGTGATGATTGTACATAAATAAGCTAAAGATGTGTGTTATTCTAAGCAGTGTACCAAAATTTGTAATTTTTGGACATCAAATATATGGCAACATTATTATAAATGACCACGCACACGACCCAGGTTTAAATAAGTTTAAAATAGTTTAAACAACAAAATAACAAATGAAAGATCTACGCTGCTTAGTAAATGTAATGTGTTAAACAAATGCTAGCCTGTTTCAGTATTGAGAATTTCATGTTACAAATAATTTATTGAAACGTGATACTAATGAAATTTTCCGTAAAATTCTTAAAGCAGAAAAGGCGAAATTATTGGTATAAGTATTCTAGGACATGATCACAGTTTTAGACTTCAGATCTCTAACAACAATGATAGATGACAGCAGTTCAATGGGCTCATCATCATCACAGATAAAAATCTATTGTTCAGGACAGATTCTTAATGCGTGTCATTTTATAATACAGACAAAAGCCGTTGTGTGTAAAATTGTAAACGAACGAGTGATTGATTAGATATATTTATAGAACTTTGTCAGCAGTGAATATTGTTTGAAAAGAAAAGTTGCAGAGTATGTATAGATAATAATATAATTTACGCACAAAGGCTGTTTGCATGATTGGCTAACATGTCACATGAAAGTAAATATTTACCACATATTTACAACAGCTGACTGGAATTGTCCTAGTTTACTTATCACCTCCTGAGCTAGATTATTTGGCAATGACGTCACCGACCGGCTGTCAGAGTCTAGATAATAGTGTATACAATCGTGTTAAGTAATAGTTAGATACATAAAATGCATATTAATTTTGTATCTATGTATCTTCGATTGGAATTATTTACGTCAGAATCGAAATAGTCCCTAATTCATTGACATAGGATAGTTTTTCGTTTTGTTAAACCACATTCTCTCCAGTTTATTTTTGGAAATATAATAAATAGGTAATAATATAAGATCATTAGTTGGAAGATTTCAGGCATATCCTTAATTAATAAAGACTGAATTCTCAGTAATGTATGTTAATGTTAAACTGCGCAGCCAGAATGTTGAGCCTAATTAATTTTACGAACTAGATAGTCAGTAAATCCTACACTTCTTTTGATGGCATAAACAGCGAAACTATGAAATCTTCTGGTCTAATGATCTATGAAAATTAAGTGCTCTACAATTCCACGCTGATATTTTCAGAAGTGTTGACGACTTTCAAGACAGATTTAAACCTACTTTAAAAACTTATTTTACTACCTATTAAACTACCCAATTGATCCAATAAATCTCTTGCACGGTTTTTTCAAATAAAAACTTAACTATTATAATTAATTGACTGATTTCAAATTAATCTTCAATATTTTAAAAAAATATCCAGTTGTGGAATACTGACATAATAAGTGATAAGCTTCCGAAAGATTAAGTATATTTGTATTAAAAATCATTGCCGCGTGCCTGTAAACTCATATAAATTATATTTACAAATCGAAGCACTTTCATATTCCTCCCTACCTATTGGGATATCTATCTATGTATCTACGCTGTCATCTTTTGTTTCTTAGAAGTATCTGACGCGAATTAGGTAATTGGAAAGTAATCCAAGTTCATACAAAGATATGTAGGAAAGCTTCGTAAAATAAAAAACCGTTGATTGATAACTTAGAATCGCACACCGAGCTATTTATAGAGCGATCTTTTCTGCATCAAAAATAAACCGCACCAAAATAGATCCCTACTCGCGTCTGCGAAATCGAGCACAGGTCCGTTGATCTCCGATATAAATATGATACCTCTATATTCTTAGTTCAAAAACCTTTATCTTGAAAAAATAATAGTTTTCTCTTCCCATTTTCTTTGCCTGCTTTTCATCTTTCCATCCCTACTAGACTGATCCTTAGCAACACTACCCACCTCTAATCGTGCGCACAAACCACTTAGGTTACAAATAAAACAATTTAAAACTCGATAAATATGAAAATATGATCTAGGTTCATAAATTGACTGTCATTTCGTAAAACGGGGCTTTTCCTCAAGTTTACAGGCAAGCAGTGACCTCGAAAAGTATGCCCTTCATACTATCAAATCGGGATGCCAGCATAAAGTATTCTTAGCGATTGCCAATCGAAAAATACACGATTATAACATAATTTAATTAATATTAATACATTTACTGACGTTATTATTCAAGGAATGTATGTATTTAATGTTATTTATAACAAGGATGATGACACCACTTTTATTAGACCAATATACCTACTCGTATTCAATGAATGATAACATTTTATGATTTGATACGTTGTAAGTAGTTTCTTTTTGTATTATTTTCTAAAATTAGTTTCGAAATGTTTCGTAAAGCAAGACGGTACCTAACAGCACAAACCGTGTACTTACTACTGTAATTTTTAGATTATGAAATATCGTTTTGAGGTTTAAAATTGTGTCTGTTGATGGTGGTGTCAACATGCCTAATATTTACGTGTAAAAGGTTGAATCAAAATTAATTATTTAGGTTCTACTATTTTGTTAATTATTTATATAAGCCGATGTAATAATGGCAGCTTCATTTAATACTTCCAGGAACAAATATTTATAAATAGTTGTTAATGTGATTTGTTATAATTTTATATTATAGTTTAATATCATTGTAAATTTAATAAGTTAAACAAGAAAATGTAAAGAAAAGTGCTAGCAAAACGAATTGAGATATTACTGATTTTTCTGTAGCAACCCGATCTGACAGTTTTAGTAGGAATTAAAATAAGGTAAACCTGTAAAAACATTGATTTCTATTATAAACTAGTAGTCCATAAACATGGACCGAGTACCTGATACTTACATACATGAATAAATCATTTGAGATTACGACTCTACATTTTCTCAGAAAATGGTTCCTGAAACATTTTCGTTTGATTCCTGAAAAATGTTCGTAAATGGCATATTTAGCACAACGCGGCGTCGCGGCGTCGTCTTAAATCTCTATAACTCGCATTAATTAAGTTTATAATATAAATCAATGGTTAAAACGAATGATATGAACGCTATGTGGCTTCTGGCCTGGCCTTATTGAGCAGGGACCTCCGCGGAGGTTGAAGAGACAGTAGACCTAACCATAGACTAACGTTTTATACCCACAAATAACAAAGGCAGTATAAAGTATTTTATCGTAAGTAAAGAAAGATGTTAAAAGATAGTTAATTTATTTAGGACACAGTTATACGTATGTGTGAACTGTGAATTATGAAAATACAGAATCTAACGGTAGAATACTGTTATTATACTGCGTTTGCTCTCCCAACGTATTTTGTAAGTATTCAAATTCCAACTGGCATACGAATCTGTACACATTTTAATGCATTAGAATCCCAATTCGCGTACAAAATCATTCAAATCATGTACAATTTTTTGTTTGTGAATTTGAAATCCCAACATATTATCTGTGTTAAGGTGAACACAAGGATGTGTAATACACATCCTACACATTGTGTATTAAAACCGTAGTGTCATAGTTTCGCAAAGTGTGCATCTGCATAAAAGTTGCCTTCTGCATAAATTGTAGATACGAATTCATATAGAATTTGTGTGATTGTTAAGTTAAAGAGTGAAACTTATGCGAATTGGAGGTTCTCAATGCTGCAAAAGTGCGTCTCCTGCACCGCTCTACCGTAGAGGCTTGGCGGTATCGGTCGGTCCGGAATTAAACCGTAGAACATTTGAATTGTCCCGTTGTTTTGTATTAGCAAAAATGCGATTAAATAAAATGGTTTAAACGTCAACTTTGTTGTTTTTGTAACCAAAATACCTACACACTCCTACTCTACACATTACACAATGTGTGTAAGTAGTATGACGCACTCATTGTTTTCTTTTTTATGAGAGGAGCTCTACCTAAAACTATGTGACAAATACCTACCAGTCACAGCTTTTTTCATAAGGCTATTTTGAAACTTTATCCGACTGGAATCGAACCTGTAAATCGAAAATATACCTACGCTAAGTAGGTACATAGGTACTTACTTTGTATTGATTCACTATGATGAAAAATTCAAACTGTCAATGAAAATTTTAGAGTACCTACCTATCGCTTCTCGGCCTTTTGGCTAAGATCTAAATATAGTAAGTACTTAAGATCTTTACCTGAAAAAAGAGTTAAAACAATAGACGACATAGATACCATGACGCAGTGATAACTTATCTAATTAGATAGGTACTGTAATCCAAAGAAAAATATACTTAAATCATCAAGTAGGTAAGTAAGTAGGTACCCTAACAAAGCCAAGAACAGCCTAGAAATTTTTCATATACCTACCTACCTACCTATACATACAGGGTGTTAGGTATATGGGTATATGAGCCGACACTAGCCCATGTTAACATGGTCATAATAATAAGTAAATGGTATGGTGAAGTCAGAAAATGGATATCTTCATTTTAATTATTTTAATTTTCATACAAATCGGATTTTATAAAAATTATTTTGTATGAAAATTTAAAAAAAAAATTACAATATCAAATTTCTGACTTCACCATACCATTTATATGCCCATGTTAACATGGGCTAGTATCGGCTCATATACCCCTTTACCTAACACCCTGTATAGAGCAATCTATTTTTATCTTACCACAAACCACGCTGTTATTAAACGTTACTTCTTCTTACATACTAATGTATTGTATTGTACAATATTAACTTTGGTCTTCCGGTAAATATGTTTAGTCTGAATAACCCGTAGATGGTAATTGCAAGGCTACGACGCGAGGTTATGGCTATAAATGGATGAAGACCTAGATGACTCTATATGTTGCAAATAAAGACTTTACTACGTAATAAAGTGACTTACTTACTTATATAGGGAATGAAATCGTACATGCAATGAAGAAATTTCTCTTTTCTGACAACAACATCAATCAATACTAAGGTATCTCAATCCCACGGTGACTTTCCATCGCATTTGTTTTTCAAGCCTCATTAATACAAAAACACGTGAATAACATGTCAGACGGATAATGTAGACATGTTATTGATTTTATCACAATCGTCACCGCACGTTAGACTACATAAATCCTGTTATTCGGTTTATCACCTCAATAACAAATGCGTCAGACGAGACACGCTCTGAGGGTAATAAACTTCGTCTATATCTTTGAATAAAGTTCGGTCACTTCAGCAAAATGACGCGACGTCCACTGCTGGACAAAGACTCCAAGGATTTCCATCAAAGAATAAATTTACATAAGGACCGGCCCTGTCCTACATGGACGCAGGTCCCTACTTTCCTTTAACCAGATCATGTCCAAATGACCGTGTTGCACCCACTTCTCTGAAGGTTGAACCAGTACCAGTAGTAAGTACTTATTATTATTCTGTGGTTGAACTCTACACTTGATAAAGTAGGTATAAATACGATTTTGTTCTTGTGGATTTCCTGGTAGGAATTAGGATAGGATAGGAATTTAGGTCCTACTTAGGAATCGCAAGTCGGCGAGTTCTAGGTAATATCGACTTATTTATTACATCTATCACCGGACCAAATCACGAAAATTCGTCAACCTCAGCACTGCTAGTGATTTAAAATAAGTGCCACTTGTGGTCTAAACTGAATAAATATTTTTGATTTTGATTTTGATTTTGAAAACACCTGGGAAAATATGATAGATATTAGGAACTACTGTCGTAGGGACTACATTCACTAGCTTGTAAGGTTCATAACAGACTGAGGTCTTCAGTTGTAAGACACTAAAATTTCCAGTCTCTCTCCTTAGTGGAGGAGAGTTTAGGTATGTTGTTCAAGAAGATAGTGGGTATATTTTTACTGAGGTTGCTATTTTTACACGCTTGAGAACCGAGCGTTGCATTGCTAGACAAAATTAAACTGGATAACATAAATAGATCATCCAGACGAGACGGTCATTCCAGCTGTTAGCTTATAATAGTTTGTCGCGCAGGTGTCAACATATTTTAGAGCATTGCTTTGCTTGAGAGCGAAAATACTTTGTAGTAGCCACCATAGAAACTACATTATTCGTAGCAGAAGAAGTACCTAATTACCTAAGTAATATGCTGTGAAACAGAGATCTTTCTTGTGTTGGTATGTAGTAGGGACCACCTACCTAGTTCTACCCTACAATTCCCTACATCTATCCGTATTTGTCAAAAATGAGCAATCATTACACGATGAATATTAATTTGACCCTAACCTATTCTTTCAATTTATGGAAATTCTAGATTTTTCTAGATTTAGACTTAGTTTCCAAGCCCTATTTATATTACTATTTTTGTGAAATCACCTAATGTTATGTGTATGTTTTAAGTTGTCATAACTAATTTGAACTGTGTACCTATGCCTAATGGCCTATGTATCTTAATAACTGTAATGTGAAGGTATACATAAAATAAGAAAGCAGACATAAGTTTCAATTTATTTATTGAGTTACGAGAATCTCATAGCCACATAGTTGCTTATCGAGAACCTCTCGCGCGTACTGTGGAATGTTTAGTCGACCTCCTCGATGGTGGGGCCGGCGCCTCCTCCTGGGGCGGCACCGCCGGCGCCCGGGGCTCCGCCAGGGAATCCGGGCATACCACCGGGCATGCCGCCGGGCGCGCCACCAGCGCCCTGGTACAGCTTGGTGATAATCGGGTTGCATATGCCCTCGAGCTCCTTCTGCTTGTGCTCATACTCCTCCTTGTCGGCCAATTGGTTCGAGTCCAGCCACTTGATGGTGTCGTTGCACTTGTCGAGTATGGTCTGCTTGTCGGCGTCGGTGATCTTGTCCTTGAGGTTGGCGTCTTCCATGGTCGACTTCATGTTGAAGCAGTACGACTCGAGCGCGTTCTTCGCCTGAATCGTCTCCTTCTGCTTGTCGTCCTCGTTGCGGTACTTCTCAGCTTCGTTGACCATGCGCTCGATCTCCTCCTTGGACAGGCGGCCCTTGTCGTTGGTGATCGTGATCTTGTTCTCCTTGTTGGTGGACTTCTCGACGGCGGACACGTTGAGGATGCCGTTGGCGTCGATGTCGAAGGTGACCTCGATCTGCGGCACGCCGCGCGGCGCGGGCGGGATGCCGGTGAGCTCGAACTTGCCGAGCAGGTTGTTGTCCTTGGTCATGGCCCGCTCGCCTTCAAACACCTGGATGAGCACGCCGGGCTGGTTGTCGGAATACGTGGTGAAGGTCTGCGTCTGCTTTGTGGGGATGGTGGTGTTGCGCTTGATGAGCGTGGTCATCACGCCGCCCGCGGTCTCGATACCGAGCGAGAGAGGCGTGACGTCGAGCAGCAGCAAATCCTGCACCTCCTCGGACTTGTCTCCGTGCAAGATGGCGGCTTGAACGGCGGCACCGTACGCGACGGCCTCGTCGGGGTTGATGGACTTGTTCAGCTCCTTGCCGTTGAAGAAGTCCTGCAGGAGCTTCTGCACCTTAGGAATGCGGGTGGAGCCGCCGACCAGCACGATGTCGTGGATCTGGGCCTTGTCCATCTTGGCGTCGCGGAGGGACTTCTCCACGGGCTCCATGGTGGATCTGAACAGGTCGGCGTTCAGCTCCTCGAAGCGCGCGCGGGTGATCGACGTGTAGAAGTCGATGCCCTCGTAGAGGGAATCGATTTCGATGCTGGCCTGGGTGGACGAGGAGAGAGTTCTCTTCGCACGCTCGCAGGCGGTGCGCAGACGACGGAGCGCTCTCTTGTTGGTGGTGAGGTCCTTCTTGTACTTCCTTTTAAACTCCTGCACGAAGTGGTTGACCATGCGGTTGTCGAAGTCCTCGCCTCCCAAGTGCGTGTCGCCGGCGGTGGACTTGACCTCGAATATACCGTCCTCGATGGTCAGGATGGACACGTCGAAGGTGCCGCCGCCGAGATCGAAGATCAGGACGTTGCGTTCTCCGCCTCCCTTCTTGTCTAGACCGTACGCAATCGCCGCAGCAGTCGGTTCGTTGATGATTCGGAGAACGTTCAGGCCGGAGATGGTACCCGCATCTTTGGTGGCCTGTCTCTGGGAGTCGTTGAAGTAAGCTGGAACCGTGATGACTGCGTTCTGCACAGTTTTACCGAGGTAGGCCTCGGCTGTTTCCTTCATCTTGGTGAGCACCATTGAGCTCACCTCCTCGGGGAAGAAGGTCTTGTCTTCGCCCTTGTAGGCGACCTTAATCTTTGGTTTGCCTCCATCGCTGACGACCTCGAAGGGCCAGTGCTTCATGTCGGCTTGGACGGTGGCATCTTCGAATTTACGACCAATAAGTCGCTTGGCATCTGTAACAAGTCAAATTAATGTTAATACAAACAAGTCTCTAAAAGCTATAATCTTCTTCTATAAATATTTTCTCAGATTATCTTTATCATTCAATATGTTCAGAGACTCTAGTCTAGTATATTGGTTATCATCATAAAAACCTAGACTTCCAAGTTAAAATTACAGGAAGCGCCTAATAAATAACATGAATCATCATAATAAAATATCTATGACTCATTAATTTCTAGATTTGTCCAAATACAACGAATCATTAATGATGAGAAACTAAAATATTAAGTTGCATCATCCAAAAATGTTGTAGTTAATTTACTAATTAACTGACAAAAGAAAATGAAAAGATACATTACAACTACAAGTCTTTACATAAAACAAAGATTCCAGTAATATGTATAACTTTTTAATGTTCTTGACCAAAGGTCATCAACCTAAAAAATTCCATAATATTCAAGGTTAGTCAATCAATACAAGTCAATGTTAGCCCATAAAGATCAAAAAGTTTGATAAGGATAAGACCTAGATAGAATTGACCAATCAAAAGATACTAACCGAAGATGGTGTTGTTAGGGTTCATCGCCACCTGGTTCTTGGCAGCATCTCCGATGAGACGCTCGGTGTCTGTGAAAGCCACGTACGAGGGCGTGGTCCTGTTGCCCTGGTCGTTGGCGATGATCTCCACCTTTCCATGTTGGAACACACCCACACAGGAGTAGGTGGTCCCCAGGTCAATACCCACTGCTGGTGCCTTTGTTGCCATCTGATGAAGAAGTAAATACTGTTAGAAAAATAAGTTTCCCAAAGCGAAAACTTATTTTTTTAATAATACCTCAGATTATTTTTATCATTCAACATGATCAGAGACTCTAGTCTAGTATATTGGTTATCATCATAAAAAATCTTAGTTACTATTGGTAAGTTTTTATGCACCTATGACCTATAAACCCACTGGCTTAACACTTGAGGACTCGCGCCTTAATTTGTAACATTCATACTCGCTACCGGGTGCGCTGGACCCAGTATATAAAATCCTATGTATTTTTCAAAAACTCTTAATAAAATTGAAAACTACTTTATTAGAATGATAATATGATATAAACAAAGACAAAATAATAAACCCAATAGTCATATTTATTTCCTTTTTCTAAAATAACAACTTATTTAAAAAATTGAAGGTTTTTTGGCAAAATGAAGGTTATTTTTGAAAATTTTTGTAATAAATTATTTAAAAAAATACCTTGTTTATTTTCGTAAACTACTATGATTTGCCTACTTATACCAATTAACAATTAATGAGAAATTTGTATAGAACATTAAAAAATTCAGTTTGTTTACTGGGTCCAGTGGACTTAAAAACACATTTTTCGTCTGTAGCAATCACATGCAGTGGGATATTTTACGATTATGACCGCTATTGGCCGTGCTACAATGTCGTGGAAAGGTACTAAGAGCGACAACATCGCAAACGTCAAACTTTAAAAGTTATTACACAAATATTGTAGAACTGGGTCCGTTAGACCCATTAGCGAGTCCTTAAGTGTTAATGATAGGTACAAGTTTCGTCATACCTAATTAATTATTGTAGTAAGTTGTAGTTAAACAAGCAAGTAGGAACAGCAATAATCATGGAGTTTCATGAATTATTGTGTTTTGAGTACAATTACTGATGAAAACTTAATTTGTCACAAAAATTCCATGGGATTTTTGGAAAACCTCCATTGGTATGTTCAGGATAGGACAATTACTTAATTACAGCTTCGATTCTACCTATTACTGAAGTGATCCTGGAAGTCTTTAAAAAAATATAAAATCATAGAAATCCATCTGTTTCTAGGTGCCTCTTTGTCTACATCTGAGCAAATAGGTTAGGCCGCCATTTTGCGGAAAGGAGGTTGGATTGGAAGCGTGATTCATCGCGGTACAACAACCGCGGAAGGGCAAACGCCTAGGTGGGTGTAGAAAGAAACCGTGGGATATATCCCACGCGGTGTGTACGAGGTGTCAATTCACACAAGTACTGGAGCACACACTATGCGCAGTCATCATGGTAAAAATCGATGGCGAAGCTTCTCGAATGCGGCACTAACAAACCGTGCAATTTGGGTTAAGTTTTGGAGATTTTCCATGCGGCTGAGGAACACGATTCAATTAAGATACACATTGATTAATTTTCTAGATTATTAGAGGTCGTTACTAACGGCCGCATAACCGAATAATCACCACGTGAGGACATAAACGTAACCAAGTAGAAATTAATAACTGGGAATTTTATGCACAAATTATGAAGGAAAACATTATTCGCAACGTGATTCGACATTAATCAATCAATAAAATAAAGCGAAACCATGACATGTGCAAATGGGGAAAGAATTTACCCAAAAACAATGTTAAATGGTCGGCAATCGTAAAAATACGTACAAAAAGGCAAATTTCCTAATAACAAGATAAACCAAAATTACATTTAAAATAAATGTACTTACTGTGTAAAATTAATATCCTAGTTGAAGATTTATCTAGTTGAACACTCGGAAAACGTGCGCGACTGACGGTTTCGTCAATTGAAATAATATGGCGCCGAGAAACCAAGTAGTTTTATATCGCGCATACTTCACCGACGTCACTGGCATTTTCTGGAATGTTCCCGAAAACTGACCAATAGGGAACGTGTATTTCTGACGCACACTGCTCCTATTGGTTGGTAGATTTCATGAAAAATGACAATCTGACTCAACTGTCATTTTAAAGCGCTGTTCGGTTATCGATATCGAGTTTTCTATACACGATAGTACACTAAACTTTTGCTAGTCCACTATAAATTCAATTAATTATTACTGAGCTATCATTTTAGTGTATATTATCTTTCTTTTATTGTTAAAAGTTAAATACATAATAATTAACATGTACTTAGTTACCTGTAACGTACGTATCAACATTGATGTAGGGACGAACTACGTAACGTACCGTAGTTCATCCATCAGAAACAGAAATAATAGAGGATTCTAATAATAGTGAAAAAAAATTTCAAATCGTTTCGGTAGTTTCGGAGCATTATTTGTTTGTTTGTAAAATGAATAGCATTTTACAAACAAACAAATAAGCATTAATTCACCGTCTCAAATATTTTATTTCTGTAAATAAAAGAAATGCACAAAAGCATAGGAACCGTACTGAAATTATTTCAAATTATAATATTATACAACAATTATAACGCTTTTGATGAACCTTTATCAATATATTTTTATTAATTAACAACTAATATCAATATCGATACAAAAACTCTATTCTAAACACTTCACTATGGTTCAATATTGTTGTCATAGAACATTTATAAATCGTGGCATTGGATACTAACTAATTGGCCAGCCAAGAAAAAAAACTAATTGGCCAGTCTTTTTATGTTTTTTCTAATCTAGTCTCTAGAGTTCTCTCAACTTCTCTCAACAACACAAGGCTCTTTTCATGACTTTGTTCATTGATTTATAACCCTACTCCTTATCTACTAATTTTGCAGTACGCCAATTTATACGTCAAAGCCCAGACCAAAATTTTTACATGTTTTATTAAACGAACGACGCAACAAATAAATAATGGCTGTATTGATTGAAATAAAATAAAATTCGGTTTTTATTTACATCAGGATAAGCATTAAAGTGTTTCCCGCGCAAATATCACACGCACGCTCAGCTCAGCGCTCACGCGTCACGCGCGCAAATGGCGGCAAGAACATGCTATGGAATGGACGCCACGCATGACTCATCAGTCAGACTCCAATGATATTTTTTTTTTTTTTTATTTTTTTTTTTTTATCCACAACGAGGAAGCTCTTGGCCTGTGTCTCACCTGATGGTAAGTGACGATCAGGCCGAAGGTGGAAGCGAGCTTCACCCGGAATCCTCAACCACGGAGGAACTGGCTATCTTACCTCTAACTGCCGGAACACAACAATGCTGTTAACATTGTTGTTATGGCGACAGACTTAGGTAAGATGGTGGTAGCTAGCCAGGCGGACTTAGAACAAGCCCTACCACCAACCAAACCGAACAGAAAAATCTGCCCCCACTGGGAATCGAACCCGGGACCTCTGCGTCTGAAGCAGGTGGTCTTACCACTAGACCACAGACCACAGTGGCTGCAGACATCCGCGGGCTCCGTGCAGAATCGCTTGCTGTGGCCGTAACCCAGACACTTGGTGCACTGCACCAGCGGTGACTGGTCGGCCACTCGGATGTGCTGCAAGTCGATGTGCACGGTTCCCGCATCAGTCGCTCTCCGCCAGATTGCCGGCGATACGCTCACAACTATGTGACGTGTATGGGGGTTTCTGGCCTTCTTAGTATATCTTACTTGGACGCGGTCCTCCCCTTCGCGGAGTTCATGAAAAATGCCCCTATTCTGGTTGCGAAGAGCCTTCAGGACGTCCTCATCGCTGTTGAGCAACAGGACGTCCTTCAGGACCAGAAGCGGGTCTTTATTTTTCATGTCCTCCGCGACTAGGAGGCCCCCGTCCTCTATTCTGGCCTTTACCTTTCTCCTTTCTTCTTCTGTGCTACACCCCATGATGATCTTTTGGTCCTTTGCCTTCCGTATCTTGTCCACCTTGACCCATCCCTCCTTGGCGTTGACGGCGTCCCTGACCTTCCGCAGCACCTCCTCCCCTGTCTCCATCGCGTCCTTAGATGTGACCACGATGGAGTGCAGGGCCGACCTAACAGGCAGGCACTGCTGTCCGGGCACGGACGCCGCGACGCTGGCATAGGTAGGTAGACCACTATTTGCTCTATGTTTCTCTGCCTCTTCCTTAATCTCATCGAGTTTCTTGCTATTCTCCAGCAGGAGTCTCCGGTTCTCCCTTATTTCAGCTAGTATTCCGTCCTCCTCCTCTCTACTTTCCCTTTCCCTATCCGCTTCCTTCTCTTTTACAGGTTCAGGCTCGGCCACCTTCTTCGCCGGAGCCTTCCCCTTCCTCTCCATCTCTGCCTCCTTCACCAGCTGATACAGCCGATCCAGGGCCTGCGTGACGTCGGTCTTGATGTCACCGCGCAGGTTTCTGGCTGTGCCAAGGGACATCTTGGCCTTCTGCAGGCAGGCCCTGGCTTCGGCTGTTCTTTCCTTAATTGCAGTGGCGGGCAGCTTGGGTGAGCTCGCCGACGCTGCCTCCACGGAAGCCCGGCGCACTGGCGCGGGTTTCTTGGGGGCCTTCGGGGGCTCGGCCTGCGGCGGGGTTGAGTCGGAGCCAGAAGAAAGCCCAGCTTTCCCTGTCTCCCACTCGCCGACGCTGCGTCTCACCCTCCCTGCCCTCCTGATAGGTGGAGACTCTGGTGTACCATTAATAAAGGTTTTATAATTGAGTCGTCTTACTTTAATAATTTCCCCACATCCTATAGGAATGTTAATATTGGATATGATCTCCTCTGGAGACCATTCTGCTGGTATTCCCCTCACTAATCCCATCCTAGTAACATTAAAAGTTGGGATAAATGCTTTCAGATTGTTTTTCAATAGGCTGTCATGGTTTAGGAATGAATTAGCTGCTGTGAAATCAGAGAAGGCCATCGCTATTTTATTTCGTCCTATCTGTTTAACACTACCATTTATGATGTTTTGAAATCCATTCTTTTTTAAAAACTTGCCAAAGGAGACTGAGTGCATTGTGGAGCCATCATCTGGGGAAGTCTGAATTCTTTGAACATGTATGGTATAAGGGGAGGCATCAGTACTATTATATAGTTTTCTACCAAAATCTGGGGTTGAAGAAAGTTGTGAGTCGGTAATTGTTGAGGCAGAAGGCTGGGAGTTAGTATGCGTAATATTTTTAATTTTATTATGTTTTTTTGCTGCCGGACTTGGGGGGGATTCCGAAATGGTAGGTGTAGGGGGCAGATCGCAGGCACAATCATTTTCCTTTACTTCTTGTCCAATATGTTTCCTTTTACGTTTGTTACAATTTTTACATTTGTGAACTCTGCAGCGTTTTCTAGCTGTAGTTGCAGGAGAACCATCCGTGTCCATAGCTGACTCATTGGAAATAGCCACCATTGGGCCTAAAAGGGGAGCAAAAGTATTCGCATCTACAGGGATAGTCACAAAGTGGCCCGCCGGGGGAGCCTCCCCCGGGTCAGGCGGCTCGTTCATCTTGACGACTAAATAGTTTTAAAGACTTACCAATATACAGCAATTATACACTAACTACACAATATATATATAATCAAGTAAATATAAACACTAATTACACCTCTTCTGATCACTACAACAGATAAATTTTAATTTTAAAGCTAAGAGAAACAAAAACGCGCCCGACCAGTTTAACGTTTCCCGCGCTTTCAATAATATGTTATAAGCGCTCGCGTAGTGTACATATTATTATTCTGTGCTACTACTCAAATACGTCCCAATTGGGATGTCTTTGTTTAGTTTGCGTGTGGCCTGCGTCGTGCGCAATCACGTGTGTACCACACCGCGCTGTGTTCTTACCAAAATAAATAAAAAATGCCATCGTGTGTGTTTCGAAAGTGTACCAATTATGACTCTAAAGTAAACAAAATACAAGGGATCTCTTACCACATGTGAGTATGCAAAATTATTTAGTGTTTATATTTTCAATTATTTATGCAAACAATCAAGACGCCCATGCGCCATGTTCAAGTTAAGAAAGAGAAAGCGATCTTGTTTTGACGTTAGAGCGATAAGGATGCGTGCGCTGCAGATTGTTAGTGCAGAATCGATCGATTATTGATGGTGACTTTTGACTTAACTAAATGCCTACAATTAAGAATTGTTGAAATCGGTTCAGTATTGGCAGAGTTATAGTGGAACATACATAAAAAAACCTATTGTTGAGTTGAGAACCTCCACCTTTTTTGTAAATCGGTTAAAAATAGTTTCACTGAGTTCATTTTTCGACTATTATCTATACTAATATTATAAAGAGGAAAAATTTGTTTCTTTGTTTTGAACTGATTTCTTTCACTGTTGGAATTGGAAAGTTACACTATCCCCAGGTGACATAGGCACGGTAATAATATCATACAGTATTGTAACTTCATATAAACGGACGAAACGCGAGCTTTCCTTCGAAATTCAAATCTCGGTATGCGCTCGACATGCAAAAGTCGGGGGTGTCGCGAATGTGCCACAGTAATAAACGGACGATGTGTTGTTTTTTAAACAGTAAGTGTTTTTTTTTATAAAAATAATTACAAGTAGGTACCTATTTATACAAGGTGTTAGGTAAATGGATTTATAAGCCGACACTAGCCCATGTTTAACATTTATGCATGTAAATGGTATGATGAAGTCAGTGATATCATTTAAATTTTCATAAAAACAAAATTTATAAAATCAGATTTGTATCAAAATTAATATTATTAAAATCATGATATCAATTTTCTGACTTCAGATTATAATATGCATTTTGTACGCTTCAGTCGAGGCGCATACATTTTACGGTCGCAAAAGACAATGCCGGAAATTGGCGTCTTTTTTTTTTCGCGCGGCCATCGACCAATCTTTGTTTTTTGATTACAAAATAGTGTAATAAACCAAACTTACTACAACATGTATACCTCTAAACTCAGTCTGAACTGAGTTACGAGCATTAGAAGTTTGATGATTTTCATACTAGATTTGCTTTTTGCGCCAAAGTTTTGTAAGAAATTGCAACAAAATAGTGAGATTGTATGTGTAAACAAACAATATCATCCACTAAAGGCTCCAGACATCAGTATGGAGCAGAATCAGCGCAATAAAAAAATAGCGCAATATTTTGTTGCAATTTCTTACAAAACTTGCGCACAAAAAGCAAATCTAGTATGAAAATAATCAAACTTCTAATGCTCGTAACTCAGTTCAGACTGAGTTTAGAGGTATACATGCCATAGTAAGTTTGGTTTATTACACTATTTTGTATTTAAAAAACAAAGTTTGGTCGATGGCCGCGCGAAAAAAAAAGACGCCACTTTCCATACAAAATCTGGCATTGCCATTTATAAGATTTGTTATTATCTTAACACAAATGTATTTTTAAAATTAAAACTACTAATGACAGACACCATGCATTTTTATCCTTATTCATTCACAAAGTATTTTGTTTGTCAAGATAAAATAAAAAATTACAATCACAAAATACATTCACAAAACTAGATAAAAATTCTAAGTAGACAGATGTAATGAAAATAGGGTCTGCAGGTGGACAGCCCTATCGCATGTTGTCATACGGTGACGTACTGCGCGGCTGTTGACATTTATTTCAAAAATATGGTCGAGTTGGAATACTGTATAGATAGTATTACCGTGACATAGGGTACTTTTGATCCCAGAAATGTAGGGGGAAGGGGGGGATATTTGAAATAAGAAATTACGCCGCGCGGGTGAAACCGCGGGCGGAAGGCTAGTTTTATAATAAATTATACTGATAATTTAGGAGTATTATTGTTTTATTCTTCTTTAAGGTTTCCGATTGATCAGGTCAGACTACAAGATTGGATAGCAATTGTTCGTGAACAAAGAAGCGAACTGGACTGGACACCATCAAAAAGCAGCAGAATCTGTAGCAATCACTTCAAAAGTACTTACAAATATGTTTCGGAAAAAGGACGAACGTTACTAAAAAATAATGCTGTTCCATGTATTGAGGTAAATATAATTATGTATAAAGATAATTAAATTAGTATGTAGCTGTTGCCTTTCATTCTCATTCACGTTTAATTAGGTACAGTCGTAGGTACGTATTTTTGGACTTCATAATTATTGCTGCAAATAGGGAATCCAATCCCGCATCAAAATCGCGATCCCGCAAGCCGCGGGATTGATATACTTACAGGGTGTTAGGTAAATGGGTATATGAGCCGGCAGCCGGCACTAGCCCATGTTAACATGGTCATATAAATGGTATGGTGAAGTCAGAAATTTGATATCATCATTTGTATTTTTTTAATTTTCATACTATTTAAATTTTAAAAATCCGATTTGTATGAAAATTAAAATGAAAATATCAATTTTGTGACTTTATTGTGTTATATTTTATTGTGTTCACTAAATTTGCCGTATTTATGTACGTATGTAGCTTAGGCAATCGGTAAAAGAGATTATTTATTGATACAAGAAAAAGTGGCAGTACTTAATCAGTGATCGACTACATAATAATATTTTCTTTTTTTCAGGAACAAAAAAATCAATATGCTCCGAACTCTCCGTCGAGTCTAGACAATGTCAGTTTGCCTGAGTTGGAAGAAATTTTAGAAACACCAAGAAAGTCAGCGCTAAGACAACGTGTGCGTAAATTAACATTTAAAAATATCCAGTTACAGAAAAAAAATAAAATTCTTACACAATGTAATAAAAGATTGAAGAAAAGATTAGCTAGTCTTGCAGTTATAATAAAGGATTTAAAGAAAAAAAAAAGCTATAGTTGAATGTAAATCTAAAACCGGATTTTTGGGCTTTCTAATTTGTATTCAGAGTTTAAAACACCTTTTCCTAACTCATGTAATTTTATAATAGTATAGTTAGTTTTATAATATCATTGAACATACGTAATTATCTATAGAATATAGTAGAAAGTTTGTGATGAAGGATAGATGGATGTTTATTAATTACCTACTCTGTCCTAACTATTGCATCATCCAATAATTGCTGAACAGATTTTGACTAACAATATTACTTACTGTAAGTATAAATTTGGTAAGTTAGGTAGGTTAAATTATTTTGCAGACAAAGACATTGGATAAATAAAAGAAAATCGATAATATTTTTACAACTTTTTATTGAAAACAGTCCCGTAAAAATAAATAAATAAATCAACACACGAGATACCATTTTACATATACAATATTGTAGTTCCTTTGTCATTTTTATTACAGCTGGTGAACTGGCACAAATAGGAGCTAAATTAGGTACTTTATACTTATTTATAAGACCAAATATTCATATAAAAGGCAGTTGCTTGTTTGATGAAAATTGGGCAAAATATATTTTTTAATAATAACGATTTTCTAGTTTATTATTCGGACATATTTCGAAATATTAGTAAGTACCTAACAACTAATTGAGACAGCACTGCATTCTTTAGACTCGTCTTCTAATAAAAAAATTTACACGATCGACGATATAATTAATTTCATATCTACTAGTTTTATTTTTAATAAAACATTCAATACATAATATAACCATTTGGTCACACTTAGGTATTCTGTGGTTACACTCGGATGTAGGTACAATTTTAGGGTACAGTCAGAAAATGAAATTTTATTTTAGATATTTATAAAAAACATCATAAAATTTCACTTGCTGAGTAACATGTAAAAATGTAAATATTTCCATTATCATACAAAACTTTTCAAATGAATAAATGGATCAGTTAAAATTGAAACAGTCTCCAGAACATACCATAATAATATTACACACTCATGCAATAAAAAAATCTTTGACGAAATCGCAAGCTCATCGATAATTAAATACTTTGTCATTTTTATTAGTCATAGATAACACAACCACTTCCTTTGAACACTTATCTAACCTCTAAAAGTCTTTCAAAGTAATACAAAACAATACATAATATCAAATAATTCACTTATTTATACATAAAATACAAAACGGTTTTGTGTTTAGTACAACCGTGTTAACTGCGCACCTGGCAGTCGTGACGTCACATCGACGCTCTGGTACGGACATGACAGGGCGAACGCGGGAACCCAGTGGGTAGAGCGGCCGCACGGTTTCCTCACTTACCGTCTGGTGCAGGTATTATCTGGGCACGGTTGCTTCGGATCGTACCTGCATCGAATCGGGAGAGAGGAGACCCCGTCGTGCCACAAGTGTGGCGCGGCAGCGGACACGGTGGAGCACACCCTCGCAGCAGTGCCGTATTATCCATAAGGCACTTTAGGCCAGTGCCTAGGGGCCCACTATGACCAGGGGCCCAGCACTCCCGATAAAAAAAAAGAAAAAAAAATGTTAAAGATTATTTTTATGCAACAAAACTCAAACCACCTCAAAACTTCGCCTTATTTTGATTTAGGACACATTTAATCGTCAAATTTCCATATTGTGGAAACTAATTCATTTTCGTAACGTTGACATTACTGCTTTGGTTTACATGACAGGTCGACCGTCGACGCCCTTCAGAGGCTAAAAAGCCTCNAGGACATTTCGGTTACTGTAACGAGGACAAGTGAAGAGAATATGATTGAGATCCTCGACCTCTATCCCACACTCACACATTTCGTCATTAATAATGCGTAGTTTATATAGATGAGCACGTGTGCAAGTATGTCCTAAACGCATTCTTGTAATGATGGATGTTTCCATCTTGTTAAATTTAGTTTTGAAGAACCATGGCTTCAAC
The DNA here is from genome assembly GCF_004193835.3 of Ostrinia furnacalis. Classification (NCBI taxonomy): domain Eukaryota; kingdom Metazoa; phylum Arthropoda; class Insecta; order Lepidoptera; family Crambidae; genus Ostrinia; species Ostrinia furnacalis. Next base: position 51,474 of record NW_021134996.1, read on the forward strand.
GGAATTGTTGGTTGAATTTTAAAAAATGTTCTCCCTTTAGTTACACTACTATCCTCCCATTCTTCTTGCCATTTCTGTATATATTGTAGTTTAGGTAACGTCACTAAGTCGTGAGAATAATTCAGATAGGGGAACAAGTCTCCACAATGCACTGCCTCCCATGTCTGATGGTGAGAGTTGAAATCCCCTAATAATAAAAATGGTCTTGGTAAGGAAGAGATGATCTGATCAATTTCATTAATAATAGACAAAGAGGGATGTGGAATATATACAGAGGCTATACATATATTACATACACTTACAGCTAAAATAGAAAAATCTTCACTATGTACAGGCAAATTTACAGGAGAGAATGGGACGGAGTTCCTGATGAAAATAGCTACTCCACCATATCCATCAGGTCTGTCTTCTCTAAGGCAATGGTAATTTTTAAATTTACAAATATTATTTGGTTTAAGCCAGGTCTCTGCCAAGGCGACAACTACAGGCTCAAACTTATTGAGTAAGTGTATAAACTCACTCTTCTTACTTATCAAACTACGACAGTTCCACTGGAGAAACTTTACTTGGGCCATTTTGAATAAATTTCACTAAAACATCTAAAAAAGAGGCAGCGTTGGACGGTGAACTATTATTAGGTTGTGTTAATAAATTAATTAAAGTTAAAAGTAAATTTGTTACTTCTCTAAAACTAGGATTTATCTGCTCAGTAGGAGTGTTATCAAATGCACAGCCATTATTTGGAGATGGAATTGTATATTCATTGATGAGTGCCTGATGGGCTCGTTTGTCATATCCCTGAGTGGGAGGTGGAGGTGTACGTGGTTTTAGAAAAACTGTTTTTTTGTGGGAATTGGATGTAGGAATGTTATTACTTGCAATAGTGGGATGTATAATTTCTTTAATGTTTTTTGCAGGGCTGGCAGAAACAACATCCGCAAAGGATTTGGAGGCAGGTGGATGTAGCTTTGAGGCTTCCGCGTATGAAACACAATTATGGGCCATATAATGTTTAATTTGCTTCTGGCGAGCCAGCTCTGGACAAGCTTTGCTGGTGGCTAAATGGGAACCGGAACATAAGCAGCAAAAAGCGTTATCTTCCTCCACCATACAGGAGTCACCAGTGTGATCATGACCACACTTGTAACAGCGTGGTTTCGACCGACACTGTACCTTTGTGTGGCCAAAGCGGCAACAGTTGTAACACTGTATGGTAGGGAAGATATATAGTTCCACCGGAAGTGCATTATAGCAAATAAAAATACGCTTCGGCAAGACCTGGCCGTCGAAAGTGATCACAGCAGATTGTGACGGTTTCCATACTGGTGTACCATTAATAAAGGTTTTATAATTGAGTCGTCTTACTTTAATAATTTCCCCACATCCTATAGGAATGTTAATATTGGATATGATCTCCTCTGGAGACCATTCTGCTGGTATTCCCCTCACTAATCCCATCCTAGTAACATTAAAAGTTGGGATAAATGCTTTCAGATTGTTTTTCAATAGGCTGTCATGGTTTAGGAATGAATTAGCTGCTGTGAAATCAGAGAAGGCCATCGCTATTTTATTTCGTCCTATCTGTTTAACACTACCATTTATGATGTTTTGAAATCCATTCTTTTTTAAAAACTTGCCAAAGGAGACTGAGTGCATTGTGGAGCCATCATCTGGGGAAGTCTGAATTCTTTGAACATGTATGGTATAAGGGGAGGCATCAGTACTATTATATAGTTTTCTACCAAAATCTGGGGTTGAAGAAAGTTGTGAGTCGGTAATTGTTGAGGCAGAAGGCTGGGAGTTAGTATGCGTAATATTTTTAATTTTATTATGTTTTTTTGCTGCCGGACTTGGGGGGGATTCCGAAATGGTAGGTGTAGGGGGCAGATCGCAGGCACAATCATTTTCCTTTACTTCTTGTCCAATATGTTTCCTTTTACGTTTGTTACAATTTTTACATTTGTGAACTCTGCAGCGTTTTCTAGCTGTAGTTGCAGGAGAACCATCCGTGTCCATAGCTGACTCATTGGAAATAGCCACCATTGGGCCTAAAAGGGGAGCAAAAGTATTCGCATCTACAGGGATAGTCACAAAGTGGCCCGCCGGGGGAGCCTCCCCCGGGTCAGGCGGCTCGTTCATCTTGACGACTAAATAGTTTTAAAGACTTACCAATATACAGCAATTATACACTAACTACACAATATATATATAATCAAGTAAATATAAACACTAATTACACCTCTTCTGATCACTACAACAGATAAATTTTAATTTTAAAGCTAAGAGAAACAAAAACGCGCCCGACCAGTTTAACGTTTCCCGCGCTTTTTNAAAGCTCGGACGAATCTTCGAGGATGAAATACCAAATGTACACCAAGCCAGGGTACAAGCGTACGTACCCCGACACTATTACTAATGGCGAGTTCCCAGTCTACGTCGAGGGACTGCGCACTGAGGATAAAATCGGTAATAAAAATCCTTTACTTCTCTCAAAGATATTTAAACAAGTGAAAGGTATTCATGAAAGCAGACGATTGAGAGCTAACAAAATAATGTTAGTGTTTAAACAGGCTTCCGCAGCGAACGACTTTCTGAATCACAGCTGCTTAACGGAAAACTCAATG